>NC_059182.1:11426116-11620295 GCF_020631705.1 Daphnia magna | reverse complement strand
TAAACAAAATCATTCCTTCTTCTCCAACTGGTTACAGTTTTTTTGTTTTTTGTTTTTTTAACTAACAGGAACCCATATAGGATACCACTTCCACTTTGAAGTAAAGAGTTTCAACATTTTTTAACATGAATGAGTTTTACATGAAAAAAAATATATATAATTAAGCCTAGTAAAATAGTCAATCGTTCTGTAATGTAGCTCTCTAATAAGCTGCAAGGATGACTGAAACAACTAACTATCAATGTCAATTTTTATCGCCCCGTTGGCCACACCATTTTTTTCCAACTTTTTTTCCCACCGGCACTTATTCTACGAGGACTAGAAGAACGTGATGTTGGTTAATTCTTAGTGACGAAGCAATACGCTGGCACAATCGTTTGCCAAAGACTATGCTTTTCTACAGAACACCTTGAACGGCAGCTGACGCTGGTTTAAACGCAGACGTCAATGCCTAGAATAAGCCAGCTGGCTCGTTATTGATACGGCAGACGCAATAGCAAACGACACATTAATGGAAATATAAAAAGGCCGGCTTCGTCGTATTTCTTCACCGTCGACTGGTTCTAGACGCTCACGATTGTTAACTCCTGGTCCAATAGAAAAAAAAAAAAAAAACACAGAATAAAAAGAACAATCTGACCTGTAAGGTCTAAATGTGTATTATAGTATTATAACCAGCAAGTACAAACAGCGTGGAGAGGAGTACCACTACCGCCACTTTTACCTTGGAGTAATATTTCGTAAGAAAACAGAAAACCAACAAGACGATATTGAAGTGTGTATAAACGGTTGCTGGTTGCGTTTGGGCCAGGGAGGTTAAGAATAGAGAGCACTAATAATGGAGTTGTATCAGGAATGGCTAAAGCTAGATAAACTAATATCAACATCTAGACACAAGTAAACGGATTAATGAGAGACACATAGTTTTAAAAATGGACTATAAGAAAAAGAGAACTATGCTTATGAAAAAAGATGAAACAGCCGACCAGAATTCTCAGCGATAGCAAAACCACGCCCAACTAGCTAAAATGTCCCAGTCGTTCTTGTTCTGTTATTGTTTGGTTTTTTTTGTTTGTTTTGTTTTTCGCTTTTTCTTTTGCATCTTCAGTTGAGTCGGTTCACGTAGCACATAATGATTCTCCGTATTTCGATGTAACGAACGTCATGCAGATGAACCCAAAGAAAGTCCTTCACGTAACTTATTACTGAATTTTTGTTTTCGATTATCACAACAAACAAAGGAGATAAAACTGAAACTTGTCAAAGTGCCGCTTCTTCCCCTCCTCTTGCAAACCCATTTTTTTCCTCCTCCCAACCTAGCAATGACTTTTCTTTGGCAAAGGTATCCGACTAACCGACTTTTTCTCTTTCTGCCAATCATGGACAAGGAAGGTTTCCAATTGCTATGGAACATTTTCTTTCCTTTTCTTTTTTTTTTTTCCTAATTAGCAGGATTGTGCGTCCACAACCGGAGAGGAGGTCTAAGGCTAGCGTAAAGTAAATGCAGTTTCGGTATCAACAAAAGAAAAAAAAAAAAGGGGTGAAAAAAAATCTAACTGGCGCGCTCATCAATCAAAAACGAAAGTTTGGAGATGGACGAACTTGTGAACAAGGAACCAACGAAAATGTATCAGGTCAAAGGGACTTCAGACGGTATCGAGTCACGGGAAATCTAACATGCCTTGCAGTTCCAAAAAAAAAATAAAAAAAAAAAAAAAAGAGGGAAAAACATTGAAAAGAAAGAAAAAAGAAAACGAAGCATCTGTTGTCCAGCCACGAGCAAATACAAAGCCACAGGAACATGAACTGTACATGTAAAAATTGGGATAACTTAAACGGCAGACAGCACATGGAGAAACTGAAAAATGAAACCAAACAACGAAGGGGTTCACAAGCCAAGAGTGCTATCGGGAAGGGAAAGAAAAGGAAAGAAAAAGAAGAAAAAAATTAATTGTGATGTTTGATTTCAGAAAATTCGTGGTCGGAAGCGTTATTGCACAAATTTGGAAACGGAATCGATACAAGGAGAGAAATACAACTAGATACGGTCGTAAGTAAGAAGTTGTCAAGCACTTATCGTAAGATGCCGCCGAAAGCGACATGTTCAAATAAACAAATACTGTGATATCAGAAACATAAACAAAGTCAGAATCCTTTTATTTCTTTTTTTATCCACCTATTTTTCTTTTTTTTCCGCACCGGTAGACAAAGACAGCTTTCTGTTTGTTTTTCTTCCCTTTTGTAGAGTTAATTTCCGTCCATTAATGAATTTCCTTAGGCCTTCTTGAGTAATTGTCCAGCACGCTGATTGGCGACACCTATCCTGTTCTCATTGGATTCGCCCTGAAAATGATAGTGAAATTAGTAGGATCAATTTTAAACCAAGTGTTAGGGAAGTGCCTCTAGCCTACAAGATTTATCATCGCTGTTCTACAACAGCAATTTTCTCCCAAAAGGGGGGAACGCGACCCGCAAATCTAAGGTTATCGCATGGCAGTTCAATGATTGCATTTTCGAATATTACGCAGTAAATGGCTACAATATCTCTAAATCGTAGCTGTTCCGATTGCAAAGTCTGCAAAAGCGGCAAAATAAGCAGAAAAAACAAACAAATTGAATAAACAAAACAAAAAAAAACAAAAACAAAACAAAACGGTCAAAACTAGGAAAGAACCGCGGGTCATTTCTAAGGATTTAATATATGTGTCTTAACGTCCGTACTGCACATGTTCGTTTCGTCAATCGGGAGCTTATTTCAGCAACCTTGCCAGCATGCTGGCTCGCTTCCGTGACACGAACGACGTTCGAAGTTCCCTGCACAAGATTATCGCCATACAATTTTACCACAAATTTAAATCTGCCATCATATGTATATAGGATATTTAGATATACATATATATAGAACCGTATGGGATAAACATTTAGCGCTATACCATACTTTTTTTTCGCCTTTCTTGCGAAATTAATTTTTACCTTGGCGTTAATACGATCCAATTGTCTGTTTTGGTTTTCGATTTCGGAGCCCATATCGATGGCCATGTTGCGCAAATTTCCAATCATGGTGCTGACTTGGGTCATATTTTCTTCCATTTCACCTTCTCGGGCGTCTTTGCTGATCCTGTTCAAAGATAAACACAACCAGACAGAACGGGCATCAAGGAAAAACACTCAATTAGCAACAACTGTCAAAAAGTATGCTAAAGCAAGTCCTTTCAGCAAGTCTGCGCCTTACTTGGCAATGTAACCGCCTGCTGGACCAATTCCGTTGCGGTCATCCATGACCCTAGTTGGCTGATTGTTGACTATTTTACCATCGTCGTTGCCTTTCCACGTTCCCTCATCTTCCTTGAATTGCGACGATCTGGAAACGAGGCAAAGAAAATGCCAATCATTATTATGACGCTCACACCCGTTCACATTTGAATTCACCAATTCAAAAACATCCTTGTTAAGTAACCCCCTCTCCCGACCCTACTGCCTACAAACGAGAAATAATGGAAGGAAAAAGACGTATTGGCTAAAGCTCTCACTTGTTGCAGGGAAGGACGCACAGCCCGCAGCACTTCTCCATGCCTGCCAGATTACTCTCGGCTTCTTTCATATCCGCATTAATTTGGTCCATACCCTCTTCAATGCGGTCCAGTTGTTCTATATTTGTGTGTTTATTATAAAGCTTGGATTAACATCACAGTAATGATATTATAGCCGATAAGACTGAAGACATGTAGCCATGAACACACAACAAAAAGCGAAATTGTTCAAGTGCAAGAACTAAAATGGTAAGCATGCTAAAATTGTCTCAATATTCTTGAGGAAAGCTTGTGATTTCCAATTTAAAATGAGGGATGCAAATGTTAAATGAACGCATACAGCTCTCTTAAAGTATCTTAACATAAATTTTTTAAAAAGGCTGCACGAGAGATAACCCATGCGCGATGATTAACCAAGCAGTGTCAAGCGATAACAAGCAAAAACCAATCGAAAACGAAATGGCCTGCTAACAAGATTTGGCCCTTCCCAGTGGGATTTGTGCATTAAAACAAGGGCAAATTGTTTAATTTTGTTAGAAAACAGTAAAGGACAAACTGAGAATGAACAAAAATCTTACCGCCTTGTCCGTGCAAATTTTCAAGAGTTTTGGCACCAACATCTTGGCTCTACGGGGGGGAAAAAAAATGGCAAAACAAAACTCAAAAAGCTATAGAATAAAACAAAAATTACGAGCAGAACTGAAATTATGAAATTATATGAAACAAATGATAAATAAAAAAAAAAAAAAAGATACAACTATAAAAAAAAAAAAAAAATCGACAATACGGCAAAATACTACATCTAGTAATCGGTACATCCCCGTCGGTGGAAAGAAACCCAAATCAAGTTGAACTATCGTGATCGATAAATAAGACCAAAATTCATATAACAAAAAAATAATAAATGTAGTCAAAAGTAAAAAAAATGGTCTAGAACGAATCATTTTCTGACGGCTAACGGAACCAAGCAATGGCGATCTAATGCATCACCGTTTCGTCCCATTCATGGACTCTGCTAAAGATAACAATTTATTGGTGATTATTGTATTGAACGTCTTTGAGACCATGCCTTTTTTATCCCAACCCAACAGACAACCACGAGCATTCATCGTAACCACGAGTGATAGTTCCGTAAAGGAACAAAAGGAAGTTACTAGCAATAAATCCGTCGACGGCATTCATATGAAACTAAATGCGCCCAGTGAAGCAGAAATTCGCAAAAATGCGACAACATGCACGACAACGCTAATTCAAGCTGAAATGATACAGCTAGATAACAAGAATCAAACTGAAGGTTTTCTTTGAACGGAGGCTAACTGATTTTCGATATTGACATTGCAATAAAGACGCCAAACTTTAGCAGAAAAAAAAAACAGAAATATTATTGCGCAGACATGTCTATGTACCTCCTTGGTCATCCAACGCCACAAGTGTCCGAATGCCGGCCTCTTTGCTCTACAAATACAAAGAATCAATGGCGACTCGTTGGCGTGACATACCGAAACAACGACATTAGAAATGAAACAAACAGTGTCAAGCCATCGGTGTTAGCTAGTACCATTGAAAAGTTAAATGCGTTGCAAGTTTTGCTGCTTCCTCTCAAACTTTTCTTTGCATTGTTAAGTTTTATCAGTTTACTTGAGAATTCGCATGATTGATTCGGGCGCTAACGGGACACAAAGCAGTGCAGAGATTTATGTATTTCTGAAATGATAACAGCAATACCTCTACGCTCAATGTTTGGTTCAAGTTTTAACGATGTTCGCGCTGTGCGAATACCAAATCAGAACAATGCAGACCCTGCGCCAGTATGCAAAAATCAATAGAGAGCACTAGGCCGTATGATTTGAACGTCTGCACTTTGCCCTTCTCTTCTTCACGAGCGAAAATTTAGTTTGGATGGCGCAAAACGATGCACCGTGGCTCCAAACTTGGTACTTTCCATGCGTGGGAGGATAACACCACAGGTGTCACACGGCTCTATTCTACACACGTTTTCTCCCACTAGTCACTCGCGAGGACTTCCGTTCATTGAGTGCCACACATCCGACAAACCAGGGAAACATCACTACCAGGTATTAAAACTACCCCCCCAACTTAAATTTCTCAACTTACCTCTTCGCACACAGCATCATCCGACGAGTGCTCTCCAACGACTTGAAAAATAAACAAAAACATTCATTGATTAATTGATTTTGTAGGCTAGCAAATTGCATAAACAAGGCTGATCTACATAACAAAAGCAGGTTGACAGACGATGGGTTCACTTTTTTTGCAAATTTAAAGGCAACGATAGTTTACTTAACTTATTACGAAATACGTCATAGTCAACTCTTGAGTTGAAAACCACTTGTGAGCTACAGAAAATACTATGAGGATCAGCCCGGATGGATGAAAAGAAGTGCGATTTCGATTCCTGTGAAACGTTCAACGAAGATAAAACACGATAGCCTCTAGATATAACCTTGCTATAGGTCAACCTGGTGTAAACCTTGTCGGTGAAGACACGCAGCTACTCTAATATAGTGCAAACGAAATTCCAAGTGACGGAATTAGTCACTAAACAAAAAAACGACCGATCTTCTGGGGAAATTGAAAAATATAGCCTAGCTTTATGTAGGCTCTCTGAACAAAAGCCGCGATGTTATTCAGACGACGGGGAAAATGCATTGAGCAGTGAAAGAACGAGGACGAAAGGCAGGCGTAGGCGTCTGTACGCTACTGAGGAATGATGATAAATTCATGAGCGTAGATTAATAAAATAGAAGGGCGTTGGCCTCGGTAGTTGGCCAACAGTATAAGGCCACATTAGGGACACTTACGTGCACGGAAAACACGATGACGAAGGTACATGGAAGGATTCGACCTCATTGCGTGTTCAAGGTACAGACAATAAGACATGACATGGCTAGGGAAAGGGAAAGGGAAAAGGCCAACTATTAAATAAAATAATAATAAAAAAAAAAAAAAAAAAATTGGTAACGCCGGTTCATCGAAGGAAAATGGGTAGCCGAACAAGACTAGTGACAATGACGAAACAGACCGACAGGCCAACAAGGCTCGGCGACATTCTGACGTTCTCGCCCAAGCGCATCTTTGTCTCGCGCCGTTATCGCTGCTTATATCGGCGCCTTTGAAATAAGGCTGAAGGTTATTCCAACCATGCGAACAAGGCAGAAAGAAGAAAGGTGTTCTAAAAATGGAAGCGGAGGCGGCTACGGGAGACAACCATGGCACACACAAAAAAAAGTCCCCAAAACAAAACAAAACCAAAAAAGCTAAAAACACAAAAAACCAAAACAAAAAAAAATCTAAATCCATATGTTCTTTTATCTACAGCGAATGGACACAGCCAATTACGGATTGGCACGGGACTAGATATGTGCCTGATGCCTAATCGTTAACACCACTCAGCCTCCGAATCATCTTCACATCATTGAATGGCCTTTTTCTTCGTCAACAATTTGTCATTTCTCTTCAAGTACGCAGTCGAAAATGGGTGAGAGCATCACTGGGGATTGCATGTTGTGCAAAGAGGCTGATGGTCATCACCATCAACGTACTACAATCAACCAAAAGCAAAACAAAAGAATCCCCGGGGCACGAGGCTGGCATGCCATTAGTAGCCACAGCCCATCCCGATTTTCATTGGTCATGAGGCACGAGGCTTGCTAAGCCTACCTCATACGCTGTGTCACATACAAGGGGGATTGGGTGCGCGGAAACGAGGTGTGAGATAAAGGGGTATACCATAATCACCTCGACGGTGACATCCTCGATGTCTTGCTGGAGCTGATTGGCAAACTGGCGAACGGGTGGGTTAGTCGGTGGGTTCTTGGGATCGGTGGATCCTTTGACAATCGAAGAGCCTTTGCTCTTGTTACCTGGTGCCGCTTCGACTCCCATGGTCGTATTGCAGGTCGCAAAGGCTTGGTGAAATGCACGTGTTTTCTGCTCTCGGTTTTCTAAGTGCCAGGCGGTCAGATTCCGGCGGTCCCCGATTTCCAGTAGACTCGGCTCAAACAAAACACAGCGCTAACAATCGCTTTGTTCTTGAATGACACTTTGAATCGGATGATCAATCGACGGTAACCTTATCCACAGTGAAGTATCAGTTGGTGTTGGCGTGCGTATCAGTGCAGCAATAGCGATGATGATGGTGAACGGCGACGGAAAGCTAGAACACACGTAAAGTCACTGGAGTCATCGTTTCCCTTGGTTACGCGATCCATACCTGTGGTGACGAAAAGAGGCACTTCCACACGACTATACTTGCAGTCGTCTAGACAATTCCGTCGGGTAAGCGACCCGCAGTTTTTCTCTTTTGTTGTGGCTTGAGTTTGACGTCCTAGTCGCTGGTTAGAGTCCAACGTCCCAAACCAGAATTGATTTGCCGACGCCCTACCTCCTCTTTCTACACAATTTCGAGAAAGTCAAACTATTTTTGCTTATCTGTTTCCTTTTTATTAGATGTAGACTTTTTTTTTCTTTTCTTTTATTTTCTTGTTTTATTCTGTCGTACGAAGAAATAGTCGAGCCAACAGAGAGGCAGCCGAAAAGCCAAACAAGCCAATGGCATACGATGAAAACGTCAGTTGTGGAGAAACGTGTGACGCAAAGCACGCGACCAAACTATCAACCGCTGGCCAAAAGTCCAATGGCGAAACGTTCCAACCGTTCGTGCTGAGAGTCTGTCGGGGTTTGACCCGGCGTTGCCTCTTCGACCAAGGATAGCGGTAATAACTATCGAAAGACGAACGTCACACGCAAAGATAAAGTTGTGAGAATAACAGTTGAATAGACTGGCCAACGGTCGGGGAAATACATCAGCGCGTCACACGATAGCCGAGAATAGAAGTAGGGAAGAGGGAAGGCTATACAGAACGGCAACTTGAGCAAGGTTCATAGCATCAACAATACGATTGTTGGGGAAAACGGAGAGTCGCACGTAATGCAAACAAAAGGCCAAAGCTCGGTAAGCAGGTTCGATAAACTAGTTATTAGAGGTTCCGGCCAGCAGACAGGCTTTTTGGCCAATATCGGTGCTGGTGAGAAACAATCCGAATAGAAAGCGACAAAGAAAGACGACAAATTGGCGACTTCTATCTCCGTCCGACAGGCGACCCGCGGCTAAAAGTTCAACTAGTATGACCAGACGGAGAGATTTCAGTCAATAGAGTAGAGAAGACAAGACTTCCGTCTTCCATTGGTCGAACGATGGTTTCTTCAGGTGAATGTTTCTATTATCGTCGTCTGCCGGCTCTTCTTTTTCTTTCTTTTTCGATTCTTTTTCTTTTCTGCCCCGAGGATTAGAACCAAACAGCAACGGCCGAGTTTCTAAGATTGATCCATCCGGTTTCTTGCGTTGCAGTCGTTCCAAATGTCTGCGCTTGTGACTGGGATAGGGAAAGGTAAATGAAGAAGGCGCAATCACCAAAGAAGAAAGAGGGATGATTGAGGCTATCACTCAACAATTTCAATCGACAAAGAGAATGATGCCACCTGATCGAAGACAAGGATGCACCCGAGGATAGACTAATGAAGAAGACACCGGGAAAGTGTTTGGAACAAAGGCCGTGCACAAAAATGTGACTGAGCACGTATGTCACGGTCGTCGAACTACGTGACACTTTGGACAGCTCGTCAACGAGCGAGTCACAAGCGGATGAGGAGGATGAGGAGGATGAGGAGGATGATGAGGAGGATGAGGGAGGGAGGATGAGGAGGAGGATGAGGAAGGGATGAGGAAGAAGAAGAAGAAGACTTTCTCTACTAACTCCCACTTCCTCTTTTACCTTTGGACGATCGATACGCCTACAATGGCAGTATTCAAAACAAACAAGCAGTGAAACAACCGACAACTTAACAACGTCAAGTCACGACGTCGACGGTCGATTAGAATATCACGTTGGTGAGTAAGAAGCGAAAGCGCTTAAGAAACGTAACAGCGCATCTTCGCCTCGCTTCGTTTTGGTCTTCTTGTCTTTTCGTTTCGTTTCTCTTGACAAATCCAAGGAGAGACCAAGACGATGCAGCCCGTCCGAAACGAAACTGTGCCTTCTCTGGAACTTAGTCGGCTAGTACTTTTTCTCCGGGACTAAGGATGAGCGGATCGATTCAGGACGGCGGAAACAGGCTGCTCCGTAGCGGCGCACCTGTCCGATGACACCGCTAGTCCCTTTCGGTCGCCCTTGCAGGTAAATTGGTTGGCACGGGTCCTTCCTTTTCCCGTTTTTCTCGATCAAATCCTACTTCCAAAAACTGTTTTTAAGTAATTTTCTGCGCCCAGGACAATCAGTGAGGCCAACCTGGACAGTTTTGTCCGACTGTCAACAGGCTCGTTGAATTGCTACAGAGTTAGTCAATCTACCGAGACGGAATGACGGAATGTAGAAGGCGCAAGGTGTAATCGTCAACTGATGCAGCGCGTTTGCATCGAGTTGGGCCCGGTTCACGCGCACACCTAATCCACAAACGTTAGGACGACGTAAAGGCGTTAAAGGACTGGCAGAAACAATTCAGTCGTCCAGGCACGAGCCTTTGATGAAAACGCAGGCAAAAGCGACACACAACGCGCCCGCGCGCATCCTGTCTCACGCAGTTATCGAATTTCGAACTATAGTCTGGCGCACTTACGCGCTTTATTTTCTCCTACAATTCAACGCGAACTACGCCGAACGGACTAGGCCGGCCTTTCCTTGCAGCCACATTTCAACATTTCACTTAGGCAATATCGTTGCTTTGCAATGGGCTCTTGGCATCAATCTTGCCACTCTAGACGCTGGCAAACTTTTACCAGGTATGGCGAAAACTGACTTTTCCGCAACAGCCGTACTCCTACACGGTTAAATATAACCCACGCTTGTCTACAAGCTTGGCTAACGTATGGAATAGAATGTCAGCGCACATTCACTTAAGTATAAGCGATCAATTTATATACTGGATATGGCAGGCGGTATCGACTCCTACGCGCATTCTGACGTATGGTTGTGACTTTCAATATCGGTAGCGAAATTGGACGCGCGCTTGCCTCTTGAATGTTGGTGACATTCAATGTCCGAGTGGAATCATTGCCCCTTCTTTTAGTTGCCGGCGATTCAGTGACTTGTTTCTTCTTACACATTATGGTGCAATTGGATAGGGGGCATCGGCTAAAGTGAAACCACCGTCGTCTAACCAAGGAAAAACCAACTGACACTTTACCTCATCGGTGACTTGGTTGGATTTCATCTGCAACTCCTGCAGTTCCGTTTTGGGAGCACCATTTTCCGCTGCAGTTGCCATTTTTTTAACACCTTTTACGGTTAGTCACCTGTAACGAAACACAAAATTGTGAAGAGATTAGAATTTAAAAGAAGCCGACAACAACAACAAAAAAGGTAAACTAGATTTATTCTTATTCCCGACGCTGTGCGCTTTAAGGCATTGAGGCTATAGAGGTGTCCGACTCGAATTTTTCTCATCCGGCAACGCGTTTGTAAGTACCGAACATGGCTGCCATCCTGGTATTTATTTGATGCGAAATTGAAAATACACTCGAGTCGGTCAGTACCACGACGACAACCATATTCTGTACTTAGAGTCTCGTTACTGGATGAAAAAAAAAAAAAAAAATTATGCTCGAACGTCTCTTTACATTTAGTTCCTCCTTCCAACACCTTCCCCACGGTAGCCAAGCAAGCCGTCTATACTACAGCCCCAACCTCTCCTCTTCCTCTGTCTCTGGTTGACGGAGGTCGCAAATGATATCGTAAATTCATCAAAGCGGTCTGAGTCGGAGCGTTTCAATCCACCGGTCGGAATGATCGGTGATGCGCATGGGACCACGCGAACCGCGAAAGCTGCACGCAAGGATGGTTGCGGTTTAGCAGATGCTCTATGGAGAGCATACAGCAGACAATGACACGAAAACGATCTCTTTCATCTATCTTTTTTCTTTTCGTCTTTACGCAAAAATTAATTAACTGCACTTTGAATCAATGTGAGTTGCAACAATGCTTCATTTTAACGTACTGAAAAGATCTTCCAAGTAGCCAAGCATAAGTTCTTTTTCCTTTTTCTTTTCTGGATACGTAAAATGCAAAACATCGACAATACCCTGGTGTTGACGCCAGCTAGTCCTCGTGAGCTAGCTCACAGGCAAAGAAACAAAAACGTCGGCAAGAAAGGCAATTTAGTGAGAAATACGATATTGTGTTAAGTGACTATATAACGATTTTTCTACCATCCCAAGTTACGGACGCTCCGATGTCAGTCAAAGGCCACCTAGCGATAGCAACTGGCGTTTACTTGAAAAATCACATGTTACGCTGTGTAATGGCGCCGTTATCGATCTACAGGGGTACAGGACACTCTGAACAGCAGAATCTTCCTTAATCAGCAGTTTTCTTTTTTACCTTCAAGAGCTTCGATGTCTGAAAACATGTAGTAACAGGACTTGTCTTCGCAGTCGAATTGTACGGTTCAGTCAACACCTTAGTTATTTTTAGACCTCAGGTTAATCCTATCTTTTATTAATGGATGATTCCCGAATGGGAAAGATGACGGAAAATTCACGCGGGAACATTGGGGGTGCTATGCAGAAGCGTGCAATGTAGACTATATTGATTTTCATTGATCCCCCCTCCAGTTGATCGTTCTTTGGCATCATTGTGAGGCGTCTAAGCGAAGGTCGTCCCGCATCCATCCCAAGTCGCATTCTCCCCCATGGTGGTCTTTCCACGCCTTTTATCTGGCCGACAAATACACAGGCGCAACGCCGAACAACATTAGATCCAGTGCGTACATCGACAGTACCGGCTTCCCATCCAGCACCCTTACAACAACGCAAACTGGCGGCTAGCTTGCCAAATAGGGTTGTGAAGATGACGATGCCAAGTCGATGGATTGCCCCGATTGCGGTACACTGACACGTGTACAAACTTGGCCAGTCCATCCACCCAATTCCGATTAAAGAATCAGAAATCAAGGGAAAAGAACAAAAGTGTCAAATTACAGTGTATGGAAAATATATACATATACAGTATACGTATAAAACGAGCATATCCTGCCGAAAGGGAAATGGGTCGCTACAAAAAAAGAATTGAAATGGTCAGTGACATCAGTAGAAGCATGACATTGCACCTATTTAGCATTTTAAATCGTGACAGGTTTGAGTTTATCTTGTAACTTAGCTAACCTGCTACTTAATGCACTTCTGATTGCGAACTAAATAAATGTACGGGCGGAATTTTCGTTATTGTTCTCCGGAAACATCAATGCTTAAGCGCATTTCAAGGACCACTAAATAATGGCTGTCACCAGCCAGCATTGTGTCATCGGTCGGTGCGGTTAACAACCCCGTTAAAAACTAACATTCCTGACACTGCCTTTTTTTCTTTTTTATTCGAGACAATGGTCGATTTCAGATTTGAGCAAGGAGAGAAGACGGTGCGAACTGAACGAAAATCACGCCACCATCTTTTGTATATTGTCCCCCCCCCCTCTTACAATTGCTGAATGACGTGGTAGAAGCCATTTTGCCTGTTTTGACTAGGGAAACCCAACTCAACTCACTCGAAGGTTTTCCAGGAGATCAAATCCCCGTTCATTTCGGGATTCTGTTTCACATAACAAGAAAAACTTCACATCTTGGCCTATTTGGCATCCCATTGGGTTTCTATTCGTCCTTTGTTTGACTGCAATCCAAATGCAAACTATGGTAATACAAGCGTGGTCTTATCACGCAGATGGGTGGGCGGCGAAAGGCAAGCACTGGAACCTACGATGAAGCAGCGAAACAGAGCTATGCATGGACTTAACAAAGAGATTGCAAAGGCAAGAAGAACCGCTCTAGATGGAAGGGGGGAGGGGGGTAGCGTAAGAACTCCTTAGTACCATGCGGATCAATAGCTGGGGGAGTGGGCAAGCTCTCGTATTAGTGCTTCGTGTTGAATGTGTGTACTAAACCCACCGTAAGATCTGCTCACTTCTTGTTAGTCAACATAAACAAAGGGCAGTAAATTGTTTTTCTGGACAACAAGATGAATTAACAAGGTAAAGAGATAAGGAAATCATGACGTTTCAAATTGTGTGCAATCTTTTCGCTAATCAACAGTGTGTTACCTAACTACAGATTTTTATCAATAGACCATCGCGTTAACGAAAAAACGGAAAACACTACGACCAAGCTATACCAAGAGACGAGTCTGGGCGACCAGATATCAAGTTTAAGAATGACAATTATGTGTTGTGTTGCTGAAGATGGAAAAATTTTGTCCATCCTAGGAGTATTACAGGGGTACTTGAATGATTAGTATTAGTAAACGTAGGCCTGGTGGACTGGCGTTCGTGTTGCTGGGGACAACGTCAATTTTATGGAGTATTATATTTTCGATGGGACAAATAGGTGACAGGACATCAACTAAAACTTAATCAACCGATTCAATTTTGAATAAATACTGATATTGCCAGTAAGCCCATAAAATTTAC
Source organism: Daphnia magna (assembly GCF_020631705.1). Taxonomy (NCBI): domain Eukaryota; kingdom Metazoa; phylum Arthropoda; class Branchiopoda; order Diplostraca; family Daphniidae; genus Daphnia; species Daphnia magna. Next base: position 11,606,295 of record NC_059182.1, on the reverse strand, counting down.
ACAAGTTGTCCGCCAGACAATGAGAGGGAGAAATTCGCCCTGCCCAATCTCTTGAGACAGGGAAAATATTTGGAGTAGAAACGAAAAATCCGTACGGTCGTCAATAATCACTGGTCTATATCGATCTATAGCATATATGATTTAAATTTAGTGATGTCCCTCCGTTGGCGTCATTTATCTTTTCCAAACACTTTCGGCAAGCGAATAAGGTGCGATTGACAATATAGTTTGGTCAATCTTACCTCACACAGTTGAGATGCGGTCAACTGAGGACAGACTGTTTTTATGCTAAACTTCCCAAATACCAGCCGGGAAATATGTCTTTTTCGTTAGAGCTGTACTGACAAAAACGCCAAGTAATCCGTGCATAATGGGAAAAAGTATCGTCGTCTACATAAAAAAGTAAAATAAAAATACGGCCTCCGGTGCGACTGATTGCTACTGCGAACCTACCAGTTTACCCGTTGGTAAGCCTCGCATACAATCGTAATACCACTGTCTGCAAAATTTTTTTGCATCGCCACAATATCAGATATAATATTTCAACTCCTGGGTAGCAGCCAGAACAAATTTTTGAAGAAGAAATTTTTAAAGAAGGATGTGAAAGCCTATGGGAGGCGAAAAAGGCTACACATTTGATGATGGAAAAAGAACTGCGCAGAAAAAGTGTATCTTCGATACTCATTGCCCACTTCTCTGCGTCACGATGTGATCCCTCTCACACGTAATCATCCGAACCCATTTCTACTGTCACGTTCCCTTTGCCCAAGCTCGTTTATTCCATCCGTTATAGTTCGATGCTGAAATGGAGTAACATGGAGAATAATGAACGCTAGTTGAAAAATTTGTTTTTCGATTCGAATTGCTTATCGTTTCATTCTTCTACATTCATAAATGAAACAGCAATTTGAAAGAAAACGTGACTTAACGGATGCCAAAATTCTTCGGAAAGGAAATAGAGCTAACTTTGAACAAATGACATGAAGAACCACGATATAAAATATTCTGGTCCATGATTCATGTAAAAAGTATTCCATCAATGGCAATCAATGTGTACACCTACAATTATGAAACAACAGAACAAGGCACCAACTAGATTTACTGTTCCACGATCCCATCAACTGGCCATATTGATTAACAAGTAAATAAAAAAACCTGAAAGTTTGCCATAAAAACCCAAAGATGGTCTACAGTATTTACAACTCAAGTCATTTTTCTAGTTTTTAAGAAATGTTTGTTTCCGTAGCTTCAGAATGAAACAAATCTAATTAAGAACTGTAAGTTATTTAAAACTAAATACAAGATAAGGCAGGATAACTCTCTTGTTTAAATGTTCCTGCATGAAACAGAACCATCAACAGTATATTAGTGTAAGTCAAAAGTCAATTAGAAAAAGAGATACCAAACAGCTAAAAAATTTTTGACAGAGAACTGTTATGAACCCTCATCCCTACTGCTGCTCTCGCTGATAGGTTACTGCAATCTGGGTAGGGTCTAACTTTGGAAATGACAACCTATGCCAGTTGTCTAGTAAGAGTGCATCTTGGTTTGATAAAACTAGAGTCAGAGAGAGCTGGTAAATCAGAACTTCTGATGCTTAACAGTATTAAAGTTTTGCTTTACCTAAACAAGACAATGCAGGCAGTTGTTGTTACTATGACTACAAAACGTTTCCCTGCACAAAAACAGATGAATGCTAACCGCGTAAAAAAGCAAAACTTACCTGAATTTTGAATGAAATCTAAGACGAAGGTTTTCGGTGTTTTCGTTTTCACACAACTAAATACGATGGATACTTTAGAAGTGGCTACGACCGACCAGTACGTCACCGCCCAAGCAGACGTAATAATGAAGCTCCAAGGAGGATAAGCATAGGAGTGAGGGAACTATCGATTGAGTATACAGCGCCCCATGTTGCTCTTGGCGGTTAACAATAACAGCAGAAAGATAGGAAGCGAAGCGCTTCTTGGTAGTCGCTCGCCCCGTCGCCCGACACAGAGTGCATTCACATAGGGGCATATTGCTCCTGGAATTTATCTCCTTGAAACAACCGGAACCGTGTGGGCCGTGTACTGGGTGTAGACGTGTATTATAGTATAAACAAGTGCCTATGAAATGTGAAAAACGGAGGAGTTTTTTTTCAAGTATTAGTTTTTTTTTACTTACAACGTAGAATAGTTTGAATTGGCGTTGATTCGGGAGTGTAAAACTTTTTGGCAAGTTGTACGAGATTCTAGAATTATGACTGATTCTCGAATCAAAAATTGATTCTTTTGTGATTTTTGGACTAAATAATCATGATTTTCTTTTGCCAAAACCACGTAATTCTTACTGAAAACTGTGATTTTCTGATTCTTTCTGAAAATAAAAAAATCTTTGACAAGTGTACGAGCTTCTTGCGAGTTTTACACCCCTTCGTTGATTTCTTATGTCACTACTCGAAACTGGACGCCTCTCCCGAAAATGTTCAAAAAATGACAAAGCATTTAAGTAGATTTTTTTTCCAGTGATGTGTTGAATTAATACCTAATTCAAATCGGTTGGTTTGAGAATTGCGTATTTTTCTGTATAAAGAAATTTGGTTAGTTAGGTACGGTACTTACGGACTTACGGTGAGAGAACTCCTTATTTATTTCTGAAGTTCTCAAATTTCCTATTTGCAACATTTTCCTCAAATTGCATAGATTATTTTAACTAACAACATTCACTGGATGATTCGAAGGTACAGTATATTACTTACCTATCAGCAGCTGCACTCACAAAGTCGATCGAAACTATCAGCGGAAATCGTAAGAATCTATATATTCACAACCAACCATGAAACATTTTTGCGCTTTTTTGCTTTTTCATTTCAAGGAGAAATAGCTCTAGAAGATTCCGAACTATTTACAGTAACAAGTAAGGTGAATATCCATTCCTTTTGTCACTTGAAAAATGTGCCCGCCATTTAAAAAACTCAAAAGATGAGGAGATGGGGAGAATCCTTCCCATCCTTCCATACCAAGTATCCATCCGATTTGGGTTCAGTCATCTAATATCCGCAAGTGCGGTACTCCATTTCACCATGTTATTCTGCATTCGATGATCGTTCGCCGTTATTAGAACAAAAACAGTACGCATCATAATTGACGTATGCACACTTGACAGCCAGTAGGAAAATTCCTGAATGACTTAGAATGCCAGCAGAGAAACACCTGCTTTTGATTTCTCTGTGGCTTGCCACCATGTACCATTCGTTTAGTGGCTTTCGTGTTGGATGGCGAATTTAGTCGGGCGAAAAAGTACTTTGTTACCGTTCTAAAAATCCCTGTGTAGTGAAGACAAGATGTCGAAGACTAAAGCTTTCTGTTCGTTCAAGCTTTCCAGAATGTCAAAATATTTATTAAGACGCCACTCCTGGCATACAGCATGACGTATACCTGACAGGGAAATACGTTATTTTATTTTAAATATTACATCAGGTTGCCGACGTCATCCTTACAGCAGATATTTTAAAAAATTTACTTTCGTTGCCAATGCTCTTAGAAATGTGCGATGACGAAGATTCTAAATTTTTGCACAAAGGTAAGTTAACGACCCAATTTAATAAATCCCCCAGCGACTTTGATGAGGACGTGGCTTATGCTGATCTTATTATCTGTCCAGCGTTGGTGTCCATGGTTTCGGAGAACACTAGAGTGCACTATAAACCTAAATGTTGATACCTTTTCAACAGTCTAAACGATAAAGATGTAACGGTGAAGTAAACGGCACAAAACATTTATTTACGAAATTTTGAAACAAATTTTAGCTAGACTTCTCCAAGATATCTCTAGAAGTATGTCGTGTTCGAGCTTTGACCACCTCCTGTAAATGTTTTGGTAACAGGGAGATAAATGGGTCGCCATGACCGACGTATTTAGCAATAGATTCCACGCAGCACCTTTACAAAGTTTTCCATTATGCTATTTCTACCCATTTTCCATATATTTACTAACCTGAGAAGAGTTTTAGGAGTGACAGACATCGACAACATGTTTTCAGCATAAACCTGTAAACAAGGGCCGTGATTAGGTAATAAGTGAAAGGAGAAAATAGTTTTATCCTATAATACCGTGCCATCTGGCTGGTAGCTGTGAATATTACTTCGAACTCCACCTATCACGATCCAATCGCTGTCGACCTTAACACTTTGATGCCATAATCGTTTATCGGACACCTTTAATGGTATTTCGGTCCAGTTATTTCGGTCTATATCGTACATCCAACAATCTCCTATGAAAATACACTCAATTACATAGGTTATTGTAAAGCATAGTGGCTATAATTAAACCTATTTTTAAAATACAGTTTCAGCTGAAAATTCGCAATGCTTGTGGTCCTTATCTGAACAGTTTTCTACGATTTTGGCCAAACAATGTTTCGCTCCGGCAAATCGTCGTACTGCCGGGTTGCCAGCTAAACGATTTCTATTCTTCTGATGGAAGAAACGGGGTTACATTGTTTTGTTTTAAGTATTCCTATCCCTAACTTTCTTTTACGTAATTTCTAAGAAGATAAGATTAGTTGACAGCCCCTGGTAAAAAAATGAACGCCACAGGACCACATACAGCGCAACATTTTTGGACAGATTAAGAACGAGGACGAAAAAAACAAAAAAACAAAAAAGAGTTATATGTATAAGACAATCTAGTAATAGAAAGATATGAAGTATAACTATACCCAATACTTCTCCTTCTGCTGAAAGACCACCGTATAAAATAGCTTTAGATGACCCTACATAAGTGAAAGAATGCCACGATCGACCACAAGGGAAGAGCTTGCCTGGATTTAAACTAAAAGGCAGCTATTAGGCAGATTCGATCACCAAGAAGCAAAATAGTACTATTTACTTTTCGCTCCACGACATGGACTTCAAGTCAAGAACGTAAAGATCATTCAATCGTGTTCCCTGAAGTCTACCACCGAAGATATACACACGGGATTGGCATCGAAATCCAGCAAGAGCTGCACGTGGACTTGGAGGTAGCCCACTAGTTTCTGGCCATTCCCATCTGTTGCTATTAATGTTGTATGCAACCAACTGATTATTCCATCCTCTTCCCATATACCATTGATGACTTCTATCAGGAATATAATCATACTGATCAGCATTGCGATCGTCGTCAGCAGGTGTACCAAAGCCACCAAAAAAGAAAACTCTAAAACACAAGTTTGGTATCAGTAGCAAAATATAGTCAATACAAAATTTCAATTTACTTGTTGTTGTAAGCCCATCCAAACAGTTTATCACGATGTAAAGGTTTGCATCTTGTTGCATCAGGTTCTAACCTTGTCCATATCCATGTGAACAGATTGAGCTGATAAATGTTATTACTATTTCCTTCAAGATCAGGGTCTCCAAAATATCCTTTAAAATGCCTAAATTAAAATATTACCAAAAATGTTGAAATGAAATTCTCTCACCTCCATAAATATACAAAAGGTCCCCAACTACAACACCACAAGCACCAGAATTAGCAGGTGGTATGTGCCCCTTTGTTGTCTTTATTGTCCTAAATTTCTTCAATGAATAAGGAGAATAATTTGTAATAAAAAAACATTATGATCACCATCTTGCTACCATAGGGTCATACAACAAGATTTCACTGGGGTCATGATATTCCTGATCTAAGGTTTCTTGGTTAGGATTTTGCTGTAAAAAGGAAAACAGCCATGATTTATGGTACACTACAAATGAGTTAAATTACTCACCGTGTAACCACCCCATACAAGTAACACTTGCCCATTGTACCCTTGAACTTCCAGAGCTACATGACCAACTCTCAGCAACTTACGATCCACAATATCATACATTTCTCTTTTCTGTATTTCACAGAAATCCAATGCTAGACTGGCACAAACTTCTTAAATTGCTTTAAACTGCCTATGCTTGATCAGGATCATCATAATCAATTAAAAAAATTACTGGATTATAGATTCTCAACAATACACAGTATTACTAAAATCGCATACATACTTACCACTATCCACGTTTCCATATCAGTAAAAAATCGACTAGAATAGATCTACCTAAATGTGAGTGAGAGGTTTATACAAACAACGCACTTATTATAGTATTTATACACAGCGATCCCCGTATTTCACGAGCTATTCGATTCTGCTATTCTATGTTCGTCGATTTACGTTTTAACATGCGTAGATGAAATGAAACGAATTGGTTTTTCAGCACACGGACGATCCGTTTTGACCTTCCCGTAAACAGATATAGCGAAGTACACAGAAGGAGACTGTTGTACCCAACAATACACAATTTAACCGTTTGTCTTCCTTTTTCGTCTGCTGGTAGGGAATCGTGGGAAACATTTGCAACTATCGACAACTAGATATCGATCATCGCGACGCAACACAGTCTTAACCCATGAACGGATTCATATCCAAGTATGTTATTCCATGAAAACGGATGCCGCGAGTGGTGACCAACGGTCAACGGATCCGTTTCCCTTCACTGATGGACAAGTAATCGCGCCACCTTTCCTCCGTACATGTGAGTATAATAGTGCGAAGGCGCTCAGATTTGAATCCATTCGCGGAAGTATAAAGTCATGTTTCCTTTTTTCAGAGTATGAATGTTGAATTTCCGTTCACGGATTGTATTTCAATTTTCAGTGTAAAATTTGTATTACAAGTATTACAATGTTTACAGGATTGGTTTCCGTTTACGGATTGTTTACCTTATTTATACACGTGCATAATTCTTAATTTTCATTGACCACTTAAAATCACTTAATTAATATTCATTGAATTGTTGTTTTCTCCAACAGTTGGTTTTCTTTTGGATTAAAATGCCTTTATCGGAAGAGCTTAAGGCAATAAAACAGATTTGCAGTACAACAGTTTCACGTGTATTAATTAATATTTCAGTTTTGCATGATTAGCAACAAGAAATTTGAAGAACTGAATGACTGATGTGATAATTACTGAAATACTACCATTTAGTGTTATTTATTTAACATTGAATTATAAATTATTAATAATCAATAATAGTTAAGTGTTTTACGTTTATTTTTCAATGGAAAAAGACGAAATTTGAACTGGCGCCAAAACACGATGGCCGCCGTCGTGCTCTTTCACGATTGGTTCATCCATATTTGCTGATTCCTAATCTAAAACTATGTTTAATGACGTTTTTATAAGTAAAATCGTGTTCCTCGTGATAAGAGGATCACGAAAAGTATACTGTTTATTAGTTTAAACGAAGCAAATTATCCGAACAGTGTACGAAAAGTTGGTGTGTATCTACGTCATCCCCCCTCCTCCCCCAAAGTTGGCAAAATTGAATAATTTTCCCTGAGAGATTTCCTTGGGAAAGATTGAAGGCTATCCCGTGGTTATGGGCCCCAAAATGTTTATTGTTTCCCCAGGGGTTCCAGCCGGGTTTTGATTGGTTGTCAATTGGGGGGAATTATCGCGTGTAAACTGGGGAACTTTTCGTTTTTATTTATTTTTTATTCGATTCGCCGTATTAAACTACGTGTCTTGGCAAATTTTCAAGTCTGTTGGTGTTTTTCTTTATTTTATATATTTATTTTTCGGTCGAAATTCAAATTTTTGTGGTTCCCGCCGGTTTGTGATTGGCTGCAAAATTGGGGGGAATTATCGCGTGTAAACTGGGGAACTTTTCGTTTTCATTTATTTCTTATTCGATTCGCCGTATTAAACTACGTGTCTGAGCAAAATTTCAAATCTGTTGGTGTTTGTGTTCATTTTATAACTTTTATTTTGTGTTTGACTGTTTGTTTACAAATATCGTAGGCGGCTGTCGTTTGTCATTTGTTCTGGATGCTGTCATGCAGAGAAATGTGACTTTTGGATTTCGGATAAACTTTTCTACTAATTTCACTATGATTTTATTTTCCTAGGTAAAACTCTATCATGGACTTCCTTTCGCTGGTTGCCTCAACTTGGCAACACACCAATGGTTTGGCCAACGCAGCCCCACATAAATCTCGAAGGCCGACACCCAGTGGCGTTTTTGTATCCAAACGAAAGGTGTCATCATTATGAATTTTATGGCAATCGATAGCTCTCACCAAGAGCTTTCGATTTCCGTAAAAAGAAAATAAAATATTAATATGGAAAGAAATCCTATCATGATGAAAAAATTTCCGTTTTATCGGCTAGACCGAGTTATGCGTTACAGCGAAAAAACGGAAATTTTTTCGTTGACCTCCACAAAAAAAGCCAATCGGTTTACTACTCAAGTAGATCCTTTTAAAGCGATAATTTAACAGAAATGGATACGTCTTGATGAGGGCTATCCATTTCTGTAAAATTTGTCTATTCCATATTTATATTTCTTCGGATAACGTTAAGTTATTAATACATATTATACGTAGTATATAGGATATATAGGATGTAAATATATAGGGAGATATATAATATATAGAACGTAATATATAGGAATAATACGTATTATATATTTTATAGTAATAATACATAGTAACACGTAAACTGTTTACGGATTAAATGTTAAATATGGTTGGCTAGATGGTGATGTATTGGATCGTTAAAAGACCGGAAAAGAATCGATTCTTTGGATGGCCTATCCTTTAGCATTGGCGTATTTATCGTCTGCACGTTAAGACGCCGTCTCAGAGACCTTGTTGTCTCAGAGACGTTTCGGCTCTGCTGATAGTAGAACTCCAAGACAGTAGAACTCCAAAAACATTAGAACTCCAAGACATTAGAACCCCACTTTTAAAAATATTAAAAAAAATTGTTGGTAGATCCCACAGTAGAACTCGATGTACAATAGAACTCCAAAGACGTTAGATCCCCACTTTTTAAAAAATATTTAAAAATTTTTGATAAATCCGACAGTAGAACTCCATGTACGATAGAACTCCAAAGATATTAGAACCCCACAAAAAAAATTAAAAATAACAAATAGCATGAGACAATAGAGCAAGTGACTGACGCGTACCCCCATTGTTTTACGAGCGCACCTTGGTGTTTTAAGATTAGCTTTTGCGGCTAGAAGCCATGTTTGTTTCGAGATAAACATGACCGCCAGTCGCAATTTCTCTCTCAAAATAGTAAGGTGCGTTCGTAAAACAGTAGGGGGTACGCGTCAGTCACTTGCTCTATAGAACTCTTCTGTCCGACAATAGCACTCCAATGCCCGACAACAGAACTCCAGCGATTGTTATAAAATATCAAATGCCCGACAGTAGAACTCTAACAACCGACATTAGAACTCTTTATGGTAAAAATTTTTTTTTCCCGACGATAGAACTCCAATCATTTAAATATTGCATTATTTACCCGACAGTAGTACCCCGCCACCCGACAGTAGAACCCCATTATCCGACAGTAGAACCTCACAACCCGACTATAGAACGGTATGGCGACAGTAGAACTCCAAGACAGTAGAACTCCAAAAACAGTAGAACTCCAAGACATTAGAACCCCACTTTAAAAAATATTTTAAAAAATTGTTGGTAAATCCGACAGTAGAACTCCATGTACAGTAGAACTCCAAAGACATTAGAACAACACAAAAAAAAAATTTAAAATAACAACTAGCATGAGACAATAGAACTCTTCTGTCCGATAATAGCACTCCAATGCCCGACAACAGAACTCCAACGATTTTTATACAATATCAAATGCCCGACAGTAGAACTCTAGCAACCGACGTTAGAACTCTATATGGTAAAAAAAATTTTTTCCGGAATATAGAACTCCAATCATTTAAATATTGCATTATTTACCCGACAGTAGTACCCCGCCACCCGACAGTAGAACTCCACCACCCGACAGTAGAACTAATATGATTAAAAAAATATATTTTTTTGTCCGACAATAGAACTCCAATACCTTAAATATGATATTTAATGCCCGACAGTAGAACCCCAACACCCGACAGTAAAACTCCACTGAATATTTAAATAATTATTACGGCCGAAAGTAGAACTCAACGACTTTATTTTTCATTTCAATAAAAGTCATAAAAGAAGGGCTCGGCCCCGATCACATTCTAATCGGGTACACCGCTAACGTTCACCGTCAAAAATTTATCGGGGAAGTTTGCAGCGGGGATTTTTTTGTCGGTGTTAGAATAGGTGCTGCACCGATTGCACCGTCTTAGCCCAACTTGGTCTCCGCGAGAAGGGTCGAGACCGTCACCGCTACATCCCAAAGGGACTATTCTGGCCCTCTGATTGGCTCTCTCCCTTTCCCCACTCTATAGAGTTGGCTAACGTCCGAAGTTGCCAGTTCGATGAAATTGTGAAAAAAAATTGGACACGAACTAGTAACAGTTCTTGCATGGCGGCTTACGGAGTTTCGCCCGTTGTAGTTTTAGTTTTAATTTTTTCCATTGAAATTATCTTCCGTTCATTCATAATTGGATTACAAAATTCCTTCGTTATCAGGTACTCTTGTAATTTTTATTTGACCTCGATATAGACTGTACTTTATTTATTATTAATTTTTGTGTAGACGTGTTTACTTTCTGTAGCAGACAAATGGATGTTGTAGAGGAAACTGGCGGGTTGATAAGGGAGCCCATAATAACAATCTGTGAATTAAGTGACTATGCACAGGGACTTGATGAAAAAGACAAATGACAGTATGTAGAAAAACTAGTTAAATGTGAAATAGATTGCCCATTATAATTAAGGAAGCCGTTGTTATCGAAAAACTGTGCCCTTCGTTATAATGCAATATTTCGTCAGTCACGTCTGACGTGACTGATTTAACTTGCACACAATGAAATACAGACACACACAGTTATGGTTAATGCAATTAAGGAAAAGTATTCTGGCAGTCTGTCTTGGGTGGTAAACAATGTTATGGGGTTATGATCCGTCAGCCGGTCACGTCGGCTGCACGGATATGAAATGAACAGATTGTAGGAAAGAAATGAAGGGTACGTTGGAGTGGTACTTACGTTTGGATCGACTCCATTCCGCTGCCAGATGATTCGGGTTGAAGGCGGCTTCACAGAGGGTCTGGTAACGCGGGATGAAGAAAAGGACGTGCGTTGGTAGGGTGTAAACCGTTTATTCAATTCGTCTCCAACACTCACAAGTCGGTTACACAGATACAAGAGAACTAATACCGTCTCGACACTAACACGTTGGTCACACAGCTACAAGAGAACCAACACACACACTAGCTAGGAGCAGACTCGCGAAAAGGAATCGTGTTTTGGGTTTTATACCACTAGTTGGCTTGGGGACGCTAAGGTTGGCGTGGGGTAATAAAAGAGAAAACATCAGCAACCAGTTCATGAAGAAATGTGAACTGGTTCGAAAAGAGGGAAACAAGGTTGAGAGATAAGGTGGGGGTATTGACACCTTGGTCAGCGGAAGGGGGCAATAAACTAATAAAAGAGATAGCGTAAAAAGGAGGTCAAGCGTTTGGGGAGAAATACGAGGTTGTACACACTTAAACTAAATGCAGTTAACTTAATTCTAATTAACGTCTTAACTCTAGCGGGAGTCCTTACATAGCTCCCCTTCCTACAAGATTGCGTCCCGCAATCAACATTGCGTAGGGCGGTTGGGTCGTAAGGGGGTCAGTTATTCTTCGGCGGTTCTTCCTTTGTCACAAGGGGTAGATGACCGCGGCCAAGGCTCCTCCTTGCGGCTCCACGAATGATTCCCGGACACGTCCAGCTCACCGATCTCCCATCCGTACTCCGGCTTCTTTTGTGGAGGTAACCGATAGGTGCGTTCGACATACCGCGCTGCTGCCAGGTCCTCTTCGTCGGAGTCCAGGGAGAAATGACTGCTGACGAAGCTGACATTGCATTTTCCGCCACGAAGCCTCGCGATGCTGTCGTTTAGCGCTGCAATGTCTATGCCCCTTTCCTGGACGTCACTGGCCGGTGACATACAGTATGGTGAGGGCCTGTCTTCGAGTAGTGCGATCGGATCTAAGGGGAGGGTGGAGTTGCCTGAGGAAAAGGAGTCTTCTTCCCAAGGGTTATCTACCGAAGGTAGGGAGACGTCGTCGATGTCATCTGAGACGTCTGCGTCGTACATAACCTCGTCGTCGTCGGGGTTGTCCGCGCAGTACAGGATGTCCTCTTCGTCGTCTGGGCAAGCCGCTACGTATCGGAATTCCTCCATGTCGGATGAGTAGTCTGCACAGTAGAGGATGTCTTCTTCGTCCGGGTCGGGGATCCAGGCCGCTTGTCCACCTTTCTGGTCTTCCCGATCATCCGTGGATGTAAGGGGGGAGGGTTGGAGCCTAGGGATAGAGTGTGGTAAGGATTAGGACGGCTTGGTGTCGAAGGGTTGGTGGGGTGTTACGGGGTACATGGTATACTCTGCACGATTCTGGGTGGGTTTATTCTAAGGGACACTAACATAAAATCTACGACATTGCATGATACATGAAAAATTAAGGGGGCAATCAACGCGTGGGGTTTTAATACTAGGGACGCGAGAGGAGGGCTGCTGCTTCTCTGTGTTGGGCTAGGCTACGAGGATGTGAAATGGGTGGGATGAGGTATGGTTGTTGGTTTAATCCTAGCCGCCCTGTGGAACCGGCGGGAGTTGGGGGCGGGGGTATATTAACAATGGTGACCGGAGCAGTTGGGGCCAAGTTGGTGGTTGCTTGGGGTCCCAACTCAATGTCTCGATGAGCAGGTTGAGGTGGCGTTAACCAACTGCACGGGTTAAAGTACCGACAGCAGGGGATATAGAGACCCAGGAGGGAACCGAGTCCGCAAAATCGGAAAGCCAGAGCAATGGATACTCCTACTCCCGACATGATGCCGAAGTTCCGGAGCCAGTATCCGATCCTTGCCATGAAGGAGATGTCTTGTGCTTGTCCGGGGTGGACGAGGACTGTGTTGACGTGTCGTTCGCCCGACATTTCTGTGACATAGCCCATCTGTATGTATGCCAGGATGTCGGCCATGATGGTTGAAGCACTTAAGGGATGCGACGTTATTGTTGGGTGCAACTGCAGTATCATGCCCAACGAGTTATCGACCTCCAGGGGCATGGTGTCGATGAAACGGCGGCCTTGTATCTTTAGGTTGGGGTTGATTGGCATCCAGGTGTTGTTCTTGAAGGTGTGGGCTTTGCCGTTGAAGTTGACGAAGTTTGCGTGCCAGTAGCAATCGGAGTACTTCGTGAGCTCCCAGCCTTCCACGTTGATGGTCTGGTTGCCCCACCGAGGTTGGGCTCCACATGGCGTGAAAACCGTCTCGAAGGTGACGTTGCTGGGAAAACACTGCAAAACGGACACGGACGCCCCGACCGCCAGTAGCTTGGTGCATAATGGAAGGTCCAGATGCTTAGCGGCTAACCATCCGTCGTATTGTGCAGTCGTTGTAGCGGCATGGAAGGCAGTTCTCCGGCTTTCGCATTGTAGGTTACGAATTTCTCGGGCCAGGTGGTTTGAAATGTCCATTGCGAAGTCTCTGATGTATTGTGTATGACTGGCGTATTCGATCTCCGCCCGTGTCATTTCGGATAGCGCCATCTTGGTTACGGCGTCCGCGTCTTTTGGCCTCATCTCGACGAGATCGGTTCCCTTGGCGGCTTCCCGAACCGCGATGACGACTCTGTCCATTCCTAGAACCGGATGGTAGGCAGTGAGGTTTCCTCCTTCGCAGACGGAACTGTTTACCATTGCATATATAAAATCCAACTGCTTAATTGGGTCCCGAATTCGGAAGGTAGTGTCGTTTTCGGTCGAGTACTTGACGCCCATTCCCTTTTCGATAACCCTTAACTCACACGGCTTCGCTTCCTTCCAGGAATCGTCCCAGACGAGGGTCACGAGGTTGTGTTTGAAAGAGCCGTTTATTGCTCCAGGGATGTCGCCAAGTGGAGAGCTGATGGTACAGTTCGGGCATTCGCTCTGTAAGGTCACTTCTTCGAGGCGACAGTTGGTCATCTTTTCTGTCGCCGTCCGAAGCCAACTGGTTTCCACGAACGGGTGGCCTTCCAGGGCGAACGAGTTGGGCCCTGTTATATCCATCGCCTTTCCTCGACATTGTCGTGTGTCTCTCATCCTTCGGCACGTTGCGGCGTCCACTTCGATGGGGTTGCGGCTGTAAGACACTTGATTCCATTGCATGAAGTCCTTGTACACTGTGGTGGTGGCTACCCACATGCTACACGTGTGGCCAGCAAAGCGTTTAACTTCTGGTAGTGTAGAGTAGATGGCGTACGTAATGGGTACCGGTGGAGTGGGGGCGGCTTCGAAAGAGCAGTCTTCCTCCGTGAATTCCAGGAATCCCAGGTTTGCCGCACCATCACAGTTACACACGGTGGCATTAAATGCAGCCAAGGGGGTAAAAAACAGGAGGGCGAGGAGGGACATCAACAATAATCTAGGCAATCGAAGATACGATACGGTGAATAGCACGAAATAATGAGTAAAACAAGGAAATGCATAGCGATGATACATAGGGAAGTGGTGAAAAGGAACATGGTTGACTACTCATGATGAACTGTTCCTATGGCTGCTACTCAAACTATATTTAAACACCTAACATTTATATGAGGGGTTTCGCTACGTTTCACGGTTATTGGGGGTCTGAGGGCGCTCCATGGCCGTAGGCCAGTGCGGCGCTCGGGGCGGGGTGCTACGGGGGAATGGTGGGGCTGCTGGCTCTAAAGCCGTTAAAGAGAGTCGTTCCGGGGTGGAAGAGAAGTCTATGTTTGGTCCTTTGTGGAGGTTTGAAGTTATCACTCCATCTGGTAAGGGAGATGAACCGGCGTCGAGGTCTATCAGATCGTGTTCTTCCTGCGGAGCGTACTCTTCATCCGTTGGGGGTGGTACTTCTAGTTCGTTGGTGAGCTCCGGTGGTATTGGGTGATCACGGCTCTCTTGGAAATCTACGCAAGGTTCTTCCTTCCAGATCATAGACTCATACAGGGGTTTGATCCTGTTTACGTGCACCAACTGGGTCTGTTTTCCCGCGCATTCTTGAATTTCCACGGTGTGGTTGTTGTTGATTTTTGTGACGCGGTATGGTCCCATAAAACGGGGGATGAGTTTCTTGCTTGTGCCTGCCATTGGCGTTCTTACGTCGATTAACACCTTGTCACCGATGTTGAATGCTTGCTCACGAGCCCGCTTGTCGTACTGGGTCCTTTGCTGTTCCCTGGCTTGGGTCAAGTTGGCTTTAACCAATACGAAGGCTTCGTGAAGACGTTGCATTAGCTGGGTTTTGTAGTCGGATGGGATGATGATGTTTGCTGGCTTTTGTAAAAATCGGTCAATAGGCACTACTGGGTCGCGGCCATGATTTAGGAAGTAGGGGGTTTCTAGGGTGGAGGAGTGTACAGAGTTCCTGTAGGCGAAAGCAACTGGGCCTAGCACTTCTTCCCATTTAGAGAAGCCCTGTTCCATGTATTTCCGTAGCATTTCTACTACGGTTTTGTTGAATCTTTCGGTTAAGCCATTAGTCTGTGGATGGTACGCAGTGGTCCTCAACTGTTTAATTTGAAGTGTCTTACAAAGTGAGGAGAACAGCTCGGACGTAAAATTCGAACCACGGTCGGTGACAATGGCCCTTGGGGGACCATGATACAAAATGACTCTATCTACTAGCGCCTTGCTCGTTGAAAGGGCAGTCTGGTCTGCTAGAGGGATAACTTCTACCCATTTCGTGAAATAATCGGTAATTACTAGGATGTGATTGTTCCCTTGCAGGGATTGTGGTTGAATTGGCCCTAAGAAGTCTAGCCCTAAGACCTCAAAGGGTCCTGAGGTGAGATCTAGGGGATTCAAGAAGGCGCGAAGATTCGATCGTCGTTGGAGGGCACAGGGTTTACAAGCGAGGCAGTACTCCTTTACGTCGGAAAGCATTGTTGGCCAGTAGTATTTGTCTCTAATCCGGAGGCATGTCCGCTGGTATGCAAGATGGCCGGATAGAGGGGAGTCGTGATACTCGTTCAATAGCCGTTTTCTTAGGCTGAAGGGAACCACCACTTGTTGTTGCACGAACTGTCGTCTCTTCTTCGAGATGGGCTCTTGCGTGCGACACAGAAGGCCACCAGCAATGCCATACAGCTCGATTTCTTTTACCCAAATCTGGTCTGTATTCTCTTCACTAAGGGTTCCATGTTCTAAGTAATTTGTTATGTCCATACATAATGAATCTTTTTTCTGTTCGCGGAGTATGGCGTCGTCTTCTTCAGGGGCTGTTCGAACTGAATTAACCGGAATTCGGGATAGAAAATCTGCATTTTCATTGACTCGACCTGGCCGGTACTTTATTGAGTATTTGAGGTTAGCCAACAATATTGACCATCTTCCTAATCTCCCCGTCTCGTCTTTGAACGTCTGCAGCCACTGCAGCGGGCGATGGTCACTGATGATAACGAATGGCTCGTCCTGAAGGTAGTGGCGGAAACGTTTTATGCCGAAAATTACGGCCGCGGCTTCCTTCTCGATGGTAGAGTACTTGGTTTCTGCTTTGTTCAGGTGTCTACTTGCGTAGGCGATAGGTTGGTCTTTTCCGTCGTGTATTTGGGACAAAACGGCTCCTAGTCCGTAATCGCTGGCATCAGTGTAAATTAGGAATTCTTTAGTGAAATCCGGGTAGGCCAGAACAGGGTCGGTCATCAGGCATTTCCTAAGGAATTCGAAGGATTTTTCTTCAGCGGGCCCCCATTTTATCCTGTCCTGCGGTTTACCCTTCGCTTGATGTATAAGGGGGTGGGCGACTGTGGAGAACCCCTTGATGAACCGTCGGTAGTATGACGCTAACCCCAAAAAGGACTGCATTTCTTTAACAGTAAGTGGCTTTCTGTAACTTACTAGGGATTCAATTTTGGCGGGGTCTGGTGCTACGCCATCTGCTGAGATGACGTGGCCGAGGTACTGGACCGATGTCTCAAGGAATCTACATTTTGATAGTTTCACCTTGAGGTTTGCCTCTTCAAGTAAATCAAAGATTTTCCGCAGGTTCGATATGTGTTCTAAGGGAGTCTTAGAAAAGATGATAATGTCATCTAGGTAAACCAAGCAAGTCTTTCCCATCTCTTCCTTAAGGACAAAATTCATCAATCGTTGGAAGGTTCCTGGGGCGTTAGTCAGACCGAAAGCGAGCCGATTCCATTCATACAAATTGTTCTCAACGATGAACGCCGTCTTCTCCTTTGACTGTTCGTCCATTTCTATTTGCCAGTACCCTGATGCCAGATCTAGAGTGGAAAAGCATTTTTGGCCTTGTAACAGGTCAAGCACGTCGTCAATGCGGGGCAAGGGAAAGGAGTCCTTCTTCGTGATCGCATTTAGTTTTCTGTAGTCAATGCACAGGCGGTCGTCTCCTGTTTTCTTCTTTACTAACACTATTGGGGCCGCCCAAGGAGAGAGAGAGGGTCGTATAATATCGTTTGCTAGTAGTTCGTCGATGATTTTCTTTGCAACCTCCCGTTGACGGGGGATGCTCTGTATGGCCTTTGGCGGATGGGCCCTTGCCCCTGAGTGTCGATCACGTGTTTGACCAGGCCCGTGTTCCCCAGATCGCGTGTTTGAAATGCGAAGATACTTTGTTTTTCTAGGAGCAATTTGCGCAATTCCCCCTTTATTGTTTCCGTAACATCTGGGAGGGAGGCTTCGAAGATGGCGGGGTCGATGATAGTAGGCTGGGTGGAACAAGATGCTATAAGTGTAGGTGGCTCGAAAACCACATGACCTAAGATGGTATAGCGAGGAAGGGAGATAGTTTGGTTTGTTTCGTTGACTATCACAATTCTGAACATCCCATTGTCACGTTTTGTAGAGACGAATGGGTCCAGTCGAAGACCGGCGGGTAACCGTGGGTTTTTTACTAGGAAACAGGCGGTGTCGAGAGATAGCTTGACGTCACTATTCTCGCTCTCCACCACGCATGCGGATGATGGAGGTATTTTCGTTTTAACAGCCACCATCATGGTTGGTTTGTCATCGTTTTGGAGTTGATCAGACTCCCTCACTCGATAGACTCGCCTCTCACGACCGTCGATCATAAACTTATGTTCATAAAGAGCGTCTAAACCTAGTACGCATTCTTCCATAATTTCCGGAACGACGATGAACTCTTGTTGAAAGGGTTCACGGGGCCTCTCGTCCTCGACGAGAACATCTACTGTTACGGTGCCCTGGCAGGCCAGGCGCCTGTTGCTTATATCGAAAAGGTTTACCGCTACTTCTCTTGTGTGTCTAAATTCTTCCCTTTGTTGCTGTAGTCTTTCGAAGAGTCGACTACTAATGAGGCTTTTGCCTGCTCCACTGTCTACTAACGCTTTGAATGAGCAATTCCCTACTCTTAGTCCAATTCTGGGGGTGGTAATTTGGGTGGACACTGATTTGACAAATTGTTGGGGCTTGGGGCACCCACCGAGTGGCCCAACAGTTGATTCGGTGGTTTCTAGTTTTCCGCCTGCGACCGCAGGATGCCGGTTGGTGTCGCTGGGGTGTTGGCATAATGCCCTGATGGTGGAGGGGGTCTTGGGTTCCGGATGGTAGGGCAGAAATTATGTCGGTGCCCTATGTTTCGGCACAGGCGGCAATGCTCGTCCTTTTGTTGTAGCTTGGTAAAACAGTCTGCTTCGGTGTGGAACCCCCAGGTGTTGTGGAATTCGCAAAAAAGGGCTGCCCTTTTAAAAGCTTCGGGCTGCGTCATGTTCGGGTCTCTCTGTCTTCCCCCAACCTGAGAGGGCCTCTGTGCTAATTGCCTCTTCATTTCTGCTAGACTCTGTTGTAGTTCCGCGTTGTGAGTCGTGGCATTTTGGTCGACCTTGGTGCTTAAGCGATTTAGGGCTTCCAGCACGCTGCTCAGTTCATTTTGATGGGTTGGGGCGTTCGTTGATGAGTATGCTGCATGGATTCTAACTCTCGTCTGTGATTCTTCAATAGCTAATGCGGTAAGTTCGGCTCGATCGATAAGTGTCTCGAACGATGCAAACTTTTTATATTTCAAGGGGACTTGTACATCGCTGGGTAGACCTTCCAGAAACCTGTCCATCATCATTTGCTCCCGGGATGCGGTGGTAGCTGAATCTAATATCCCATCCATAGGGTAAGCTTTATGGAACGCCTTACGAATACGATTTGCGTAGCGGCGCATGTTTTCCTCCGGCTCCCTCTTCATGTTGTGAAACTCGACACTCCTTTGTGACCGCGTTTCGGTCGAGTGGAATAGTTTGAAGAGTCGTGCTTTCACTGCTGCGTACTCTTGGGATCGGATGGGGTTGTCTAACTTGAATGTGTCAAATTCTTCAGCAGCCTCTCCGTAGAGTTTAGAGCGCATTAGGCGTAATTTCCTAGCTTCCTCGAAGTTGCCTAGATCGAGGGCTGATTCCAGGTGAGCCGCCCAATCGTCGAAGCGACCAGACCTCTGACGATCACAAAAGATTGTCACTGAACCAAAGGCTTGCATTGCCTGTTCCTGTTGTGCCCTCCTAATTTTGTCGTCTATGGCTACACTTGTGACGGAGGGGGGACAGCTGGCACTTGTGGTCCCTGGGTTTGGGGTGGAGGGTGGTTGTGTATTTAGCCAGTGGGGGTTTTGTTGCCCACTGGATGGCGGATTGACTGGTGTCGAAGCTACGATACCTGGGTGGGCAATGCTCTGAGAGGGTTGTCCAGATGGGGCAAACGGGTTGGTGGGGGGCGTGTTATAGCCCCACTGTGATACGGGTAATGGGGTGACCCCCTGTAGTGTTGAAGTCGGGTACGGGTTAGTGGTTCCTTGTAGGGTGTCGGCGGTTGCCGTTGGTTGGTTCTGCTCTGCTTGGGCAAGGGTTCTCGCGGTACTAACCGCTGTCTTCGTGTCAACGCCAGCTTCTAGGAGACGGGTCAACTCTTTTTCGTACGTCTCAAAAAACGTGCTCGCCTGTACTTGAGACGGTTTGCTCGCACCCGCCCCATACACGGTGAGCACTGGCGTAAATGACACCTTTCTGTTTGACGGTGTCTTTATCGACGTAGGGCATGGGGGGCCGGACACTGGTGTTGGATGTAGGGTGTGGTGGTGGGCCATCGTTGGCGAGGTGATTGGTGAACTCGTCGAAGCCGGAGGTGTGAATTTATCTGTCTCTTGGCAGGAAGTGGGCTTCCCGGGTGCTTCCTCGGTTGTATCGGGATCCAAGGTCGTCACGGGGCTGAACTGGGTTGGATCGGGTAACTTCGGGTCGGGTCTGGCAAGGTCTGGGGTGGGTAAGTCGATAAGCCGCTCCTCGGTGCTCTGTCTTGCGTCGGTTCTCAGCGGTGGGGTTGGGGCGTCGATCGATGGGGCGGAATCACTGCTGTCGTACGAGCGAGGTAGAACTGGTGTGTACCCCGTCCGTAGGTTTAAAAATTCGAAAAGTCTGGCTGGAGTATCGAGGGAGGGGTAAAGTGCTAGAAGGGAAAGTAACGAGACCCTGGTGTGCTCGTCACTTAGGCGGAATCGGCCGTTAGCTTCCAGATGATGCTGGAGCTCGAAGATGAGCTCGTCTTCCGGAATATCGTGGATGCGGGAGTGCCCGTATTGGCTGTGGAAAGAGGTCCTTTTTTGGTTACTAGGTGTGAGGGACGGGTCTGCTTCGTGTAGGAGAGTGCTTGCCTGGCGTAACAGCTCTCTTCTCTCCTCCTCTGTGTCACTGTCCTTAAATAAGGACTGTGCGTGGTTTCGGAGGACGTTCGTTTGCTGGGCCAATTGCGTTTCCCTTCGGTCTGTGTTGTTTGGGATATCGAAATTTACTAGGGGGGCTGTTGGTTGGGGGTAAAGGTTTTTTGGTCGGGCGCCCAGGTGTGCCCACTCGTCTTCGTTTGCGTGTTCCCGTATTTCCTGTGGTGTGAAATATCCTTCTCCTGACCCTTGGCTACCCTTACAGCTATCTACAAACTTCTCTAATTGTTCGTCGATGTATTTTTGGTTTGCTGCGGCTTGGTTTGGTCCTGGGCCCGTCCTGAATGATGGGAAGGATTGGCGGAACGACCTCCCCCAACGCTTAAGAAGCGGAATCTTCTTTCCCGCGCTGCTCTCGTCCTTAACCATTACTATTTTACAAGGATGTTATGCACACGTTAGCGAAGCTAAATGGATGAGGCGGTCTTTCCCCTCAAGTTTGGATCTGCGGGAGTCGGCGGGAGTCGGCGTGACTTAGCGTGAATGCGTTGCGGAACGGTAGTAATGGACTTAAAGGCCTTCTGGCTTGAGGGCAAGCAGAAATCCTTCTCCGTGAATTCCTACTCCCGCGTGAGCGATCACGGCTACCAACTCTCCCTGGGTAGTGTTTGCACAAGTGTGAGTGATATAGCAAAGATCAGAACGAACGTTTTCTTCTGGCAATTTGGGGGTTTCGGGAGTCGGCGTGAGTCAGCGTGAGTTAGCGTGACTTAGCGTGAGGGCATTGTGGAATAGTAATATCGGCTCAAATATCTTCTGGCTTGAAAATACCAAAAATTCCCTCTTCGTGAGTTCTCACTCCCGCGTGAGCAATCACGGTTCCCAACCTTCCCTGGGTAGCCTATGCACAAGTGTGAGTGATATAGCAAAGATCAGAACGAACGTTTTCTTCTGGCAATTTGGGGGTTTCGGGAGTCGGCGTGAGTCAGCGTGAGTTAGCGTGACTTAGCGTGAGGGCATTGTGGAATAGTAATATCGGCTCAAATATCTTCTGGCTTAAAAATACCAAAAATTCCCTCTTCGTGAGTTCTCACTCCCGCGTGAGCAATCACGGTTCCCAACCTTCCCTGGGTAGCCTATGCACAAGTGTGAGTGATATAGCAAAGATCAGAACGAACGTTTTCTTCTGGCAATTTGGGGGTTTCGGGAGTCGGCGTGAGTCAGCGTGAGTTAGCGTGGCTTAGCGTGAGGGCATTGTGGAATAGTAATATCGGCTCAAATATCTTCTGGCTTGAAAATACCAAGAAATTCCCCTTCTTTAATTCCTACTCCCGCGTGAGCAATCGCGGTTCACTGCACGGCAGCAAAGGGAAGTGGCGTTTAAACCGAAAAAAAAGAACGGGGGTTTCTGGATCTTTAATCCGTCGCTGGACGAACTCGACAAAAAAAGGAGGATGGCGTCCGTCAACCAAGTGGGGCAAAAAATAAGCTAGGACAACTCACACGTTCAATCACGCCACGCGGAAAACTAACCGACGCATGTCCGTTCATTGAATGTGCATGCGACGCATAGTGTCCGCCCAACGGAGCCTGAACGAGTGAATCATCTGTTTGTAGCGCGCGAGGCGGTAAAAAAAAATAAAAGAAGAAGGAGGTCACGGTTCGACTTCGCTGCCACCAGATGCAATATTTCGTCAGTCACGTCTGACGTGACTGATTTAACTTGCACACAATGAAATACAGACACACACAGTTATGGTTAATGCAATTAAGGAAAAGTATTCTGGCAGTCTGTCTTGGGTGGTAAACAATGTTATGGGGTTATGATCCGTCAGCCGGTCACGTCGGCTGCACGGATATGAAATGAACAGATTGTAGGAAAGAAATGAAGGGTACGTTGGAGTGGTACTTACGTTTGGATCGACTCCATTCCGCTGCCAGATGATTCGGGTTGAAGGCGGCTTCACAGAGGGTCTGGTAACGCGGGATGAAGAAAAGGACGTGCGTTGGTAGGGTGTAAACCGTTTATTCAATTCGTCTCCAACACTCACAAGTCGGTTACACAGATACAAGAGAACTAATACCGTCTCGACACTAACACGTTGGTCACACAGCTACAAGAGAACCAACACACACACTAGCTAGGAGCAGACTCGCGAAAAGGAATCGTGTTTTGGGTTTTATACCACTAGTTGGCTTGGGGACGCTAAGGTTGGCGTGGGGTAATAAAAGAGAAAACATCAGCAACCAGTTCATGAAGAAATGTGAACTGGTTCGAAAAGAGGGAAACAAGGTTGAGAGATAAGGTGGGGGTATTGACACCTTGGTCAGCGGAAGGGGGCAATAAACTAATAAAAGAGATAGCGTAAAAAGGAGGTCAAGCGTTTGGGGAGAAATACGAGGTTGTACACACTTAAACTAAATGCAGTTAACTTAATTCTAATTAACGTCTTAACTCTAGCGGGAGTCCTTACAATAATAATTAATTAATTAATTATAATGGGCAATCTATTTCACATTTAACTAGTAATGGAAAAAATTAAAACTAAAACTACAACGGGCGAAACTCCGTAAGCCGCCATGCAAGAACTGTTACTAGTTCGTGTCCAATTTGTTTTTTCAAAATTTCATCGAACTGGCAACTTCGGACGTTAGCCAACTCTATAGCCCCTCCACCCCTTCTGCTTGTGGTGTGTTGCCTTGGCGTGTGTGGAGTAGTCTGCTGCTTCATTTGTCACAGCTAGATTATTTGTATATAAAAAAAATAAAATAACTAAATTTTATCATAAGAAGAATGAATTTAATCTGTTTTGATTGTTGCTGTAATGTATAACAACAACTAAAAGAATGTCTGTGAATTTGTTGTTAAAAATTATTGCAACAATCAAAACACATTAAATACTTTCTTCTTATGATAAAAAAATCAATTACTTTTTATTTTATTTTTTTTTATACGAAAAATCTAGCTGTGTTTAAAGAAAAATTCTGAGCACTTGAAATTGATCCCAGCGCCCCTGGTGGCGCAAGCACAAATCATAAAAACGTCATTGGGTGTCGGCCTGCGAGATTTATGTGGGGCTGCGTGGGCTGAACCGTCGGTGGGTTGCCAAGTTGAAAATGCGACCCCTCGCTTCGCTTGCCATTTTTTTATCTGTAAACTGTTCAATTAAATAAATTATTAGGTAATTTTATCAAACAGAATATAAAGGATTATTACTTGGCGCAAATTTTGAATGTGTTCAAATTCTTCTCGGCCGTTTGAGAGGAGTGAATGAATGGCGGGGTAGTTTGATTGCTGTGGATAAAATCATCAAGTTTGGTCATTTTGAGCCTCATCTCTCTACACTTCAATTAATGGAATTCTTAGGTAATTATATCAAACAGAATTCGTTAAAGAATTTTATCGACTATGTATAGAAGGCTCGGCTTTGACAGCAGCTACCTTACGACTTCCGGTAAGCGATTTGACCGGAGGTGGGCGGTAGGGGGGCACCAGCTTGTTTGAATCAGCTGTAGGTCTGGGAACTATGGGTACCGAACGACAGGATAGTGTAGGACTGAGCAATTATGCGTTAGTGAGCGGAAGGGCAGTGGCTGAGTTACTGACGACGGATTAGTTTTGGCCATGAATTAGGGAAGGACAGCTTCTTTCTGAACAGCTTTGACATTCACTTTGTGATACTCTTTGTGACTGAGATTCAAACTCAGAGGACGACTACATTGATCACAGCGAATGATGAAGGATGGGGTTAAGAGGAGGATCTGAAATCGTTGTGTGGTTCGGAGTGTTTTCCCAATTTCTATAAAGCAAAAGCCGTTCCTTCCGACCGTTACGATTATGGCTGTAGGACAAGCATGGTTATTGGAGAAATTCTCGATAAAAATGTATAATAATAATATATAACAGTACCTGATATCTAAATATATGAGACATTGCAGGAACGTGACAGTATCTGGAATGAAATGGATTACATTGTGGTACAGATTAAGCTTCTCCGAAGCTTCATATCATGTTATTTCACTGGGTAGCACTGACAGCTTGTTTTTCGAGAAATCTATAAACACAAATTCAATAAACGTCAAGTAAGAGCGTACATTGAACAATTGACAATCAGCATGAAAGAATGACAGCAGAGCCAAACTGACGACAAATTCATAAAGAAACAAACTACTTGTAGCTCATTGCCAATTGTATGATGAATTTTGAGATAACAGTGTCAAAGGTAGTCACCAAAAATGCGATCTACTTACCACAGTTAAACGGTGTCATTTAGGGCCGCGGTATATCGTGTACGCGTACCGTGTACCATGTACTGGTATATCGTGGAAAACGATCGTGGAATGGCTTGCTCCGCCCCCAAAGGGGAGGAGCCTAACCAACGTTTTCCACGAAGTACGCCTAGCAGACGACTGTCGTTGGATGGTATATCGTGTACTGGCAGCGTGTACTTATAGGGGAGACTGGAGTAAGCCGGGACGGTTTTCGTTTCCCCCCTATATCTCCCAAACTAATCATTAAATTAATTTATTATTTTGTTTTTATGTATTCCATACGGTAATGTACCCCCCATATTTTTATATAATTTAATAATAAACCATTTTCCCATATAAGACCTTTAAAGTTTTCTTAGATTTGTGGGAGGAGCCTATTTTGAGGGGTAAGTGAGGACACTAGGGTGGGTGGTGAGGGACGTCCTCCGTTTACGCCTTAAAATTCATTAAAAAAAATTGTAAAAATTGAAATAGGACATGCCATTAAACATTAAATGGCGGAGACAAAATTAACTAAAAAAAAACCCCCTTTTTTTTTTGTTAATAACTAATACAGTTATTGACAAAACTCAACCAAATTTCATGCCAAAGTAGATTGTATGTATCTAAATAACATACTAAAAAATTTTTTAATTTGATTAAAATCTACTATTTTTCCCCCTACTGTCCCTCTTGACTCGGTGTCCCGGCATACTCCAGTCTCCCCTATATAGTATTTGTACATAGTAATATTTTAATATGCTTTTATTGTACATT
Source organism: Daphnia magna (assembly GCF_020631705.1). Lineage (NCBI taxonomy): Eukaryota > Metazoa > Arthropoda > Branchiopoda > Diplostraca > Daphniidae > Daphnia > Daphnia magna. The sequence continues at coordinate 11,580,707 of NC_059182.1, read as the reverse complement.
GTTATTATATAAAAATTTTATCCTATAACCTATAATAGATAACATATAAAGGATTACAAAATTTTAAATGATATATTTTTGTAAGGAATATATATATATAGTAACGCTATATAGCAGTCCTATATAGCAGTTCTATATAGCAGTTATATATAGTACTTCTATATTGTAGTTCTATATAGTAGTTCTATATTGTAGTGCTATATAGCAGCACTATATAGTAGTATTATACAGTAGTACTATACAGTAGTACTATACAGTGAATAAATAAAGATTAGGAAACTAATATTATGTAAATACTATATACAAGTACTATATAATACTGTAACGAGTTATCGCCGATGGGTTCGGTGAATCAATATCGGTGTATTCAATCTCTTCAACACTCAAACACTACACAAAGTAAACATAACGGTTCTATCTAACTACTGGCCCCGAAGGTCTACACTACAGTCCCATTTATAGTCTTACAGGCGTGGGAAAGGGTCAGTCGGCGAATCCGATGCATCTGCAATCGGATGACACTCGAATGACACTTCCGTCGGTCGTTTGTCTATCCGTTACAGTTATAACGGATGGCGAGAGTTCTCTTACAACGATGCGTGAACGCTTCATCCCCCCCTTCAGCCTGCGACTCGTCCCGATCGCACTATGACGACGAAGAACAAGGAGAAAAAGAAACATAAACCCCAAAACATAAGAGACACGAGCAATTTTCAGCCAAAACAAAAAAAAATCAGTGCAAAGAAACAATTTTTTTTTAGCCAAAAGTTAATGAAAACAAATGAATGCAAAATTCAATGTAAACAAATGTCACAACAAATGCTAGAAGGGTTACTGGTCGAACCAATGGACATTAATGCAAAACATTAAAAAAAAAAACCAAATTACCAATAAAACAAGCATGAAACAAAATAACAGCTACAAATAGCTATTGAGAAGAAAAAGAAAAGTTGCACAAGAAACACCAAAATAATTTCAGCAATTCGAATAATTCCTAACAGAATAGGGGAGAGAGAGAGAGAAAAACAAAAACAAATACAACGGGTCGGGTAACGGTTATAAACGCTCTTCCACCTCGGCCTCATGAATAGTCAACCGACCTTCCAATTCGACTATGCGTTGAGTCAAGGCTTTTATGGTTGCCCCGGTTTGACGCAAATAAACGAACAGACTTGCTCCCAAACCAAAGAATAAAACCGCTATAACTGCTACCAATTCGAACGGGTACCGAACGGTTTCGGGTTGCCCCGCGCCCCGTTTAGCTTTCTCTTCTTCCTCAATGATACGCAGATGTTCCCCCATGAGGGCTACGCGACCTTGAATCATCGCACGGCGCGTCAGTATCGGCTGGCTTTTCTGGGTTCTTGTCCCCCCTCCCTTTCTAGTATAGTCTCACTAGCCTCGGGCGCTTTCAAAACTTGCCCTACTTTTTCAAGCTCAGTGAGTGACGGCAGTGACGCGTTGTTCAGTGTATACTTGACATTCTTCCTGAAGCTTGCCTGAAAAATCCAATTATCCAGGTGTGCGGTACACGACATTGGAACTTCAAAGACATCAAAAGGTTTTCTTCTAATTAAAGTGTTAACCTTTTCACGACTTTGCGGGCAAGTTATTGTTATTGTTGTATCTTCAGTAGTTGAATAACCCCACCTCCTATGGCCTAGATATACAGTTTGTTGGCCAAGCCAAGGTGAAACATGAGTCTTGCACTGGGTGCGACTACGGGCCTCGTCCTTTGCAAACAAAGACATTGCACACCCGGGTTCCCTGTGTTTCCGATTAATAGCGCTACTTATCGGACAAATTAAAGCCGGTGACATTAAACAACGAAATGCATCGTCTGCTGATAACTCTACAAAGGCTTGTCTATCAGTTGCTACGGCAAGAAATGGTGGAAGAGGATAAAATTGTGCACCTTGTGTGGCATTGTCTATAGGGCGCGACAAACTGATTACTTTATAGAGTGTAAAACGAAAAGGAAACTCAAAAACAGGTAAATGAATAAAAATTCTAAGACCATTATTAACCGCAGCCACGACTACTTTAGCTTCAGTGTACACCTTCCAGACCTCGCCCTTCTGGATGGATGGACTTAAGGACCATCCTGACGGCAGCACCGATTTAATTTCTTTCAGGGCGGCTTGAACTTGCAGCGGGGGAAAAAGGGTAGCTGGTAGACGTTCCATAGCCATAACAGCCAATCCAACGGCAAAGTTATCCAACACCTCTTCGATCCATCCCACGGCGGACCCAATTTGACGGAACGCATCTCCAACTTTCGTGGTAGCAATCCATTGCCTTTCGATCTCTTTCACCACCCCGTCCATTTTGTTGTCCATTTTCCAGGCCTCTCGTTCAATTTTTGCAAAAGCAATCTGTAGCTCGGCTACGGCGTCGCCACTTGCCTTAGTCTCCCACAGCGTCTCGTTAATGAGAGAAGCATGAACTTCCAGGGCATGCACAATGGATGTTGTCTCCGTCGAAAGCTTATTGATCCGGCCGTTCACGTGTTCGAGATCTTCTTGGGTAGAGACCCCGAAAAGCCAGTTAAGAAGTCGACCTCCTCCATCCACTAGGCCACGTTTCACTCTGGAGTCTTGCACACCGACGGCTGTGTTTAGTTCGTTCCAGCGCTGATGAACCTTCCGCAATTTCAACAATTCTTCTTGTGCCCGTTCTTTCACATGTTGTTGCAATGCCTGTTTAAACTGTGATTTAACTCCGTCGTAGTGATCGGACATGGCATTCACTCGAATGTCTAACCACTCGTATAACGATTTTACCACTTGATCCACTGGATCAAACGTAAAATCTGTCACTACGACCCACTCCGAGTCGGAGAAGGCTAAGTCTCCTTCCGACTTGAAGATCACCCCTTGATAGGCGACGATCTCGCTGGCAGCTACCGGACCCGGACCTGACATTACGGTAAGCAAAAACATCAACGGGAAAGCAAGTAAGAATGTTTTCCTCGGTGCCCGTATTCTCGTACAGCGTCGAAGGCCGACGCCTTCGGGTGCGATGGCTGTAGAATGTGACGGCCCATCACGTGCAGCGGGAGTGTAAGCCGGAGAGTTCCGGTTTACTCCTCTCGGTTCAGGTCCACGGACTCCTGATGAGCTCCCAACGGCAGCTTCTCGTTCCGGCGGCGGAATGCTAACGCAATCGACGAACGGTTTCATACGTTCCACATGAACGATTTCGGTTTTAACCGTTCGTGCCAGCCGCAGCTCGTAGTTACTAGGAGTGGTCTGTCGTACGACCGTGTACGGTCCCAACCAACGATGCAAAAGCTTCTCAGATTTTCCTACCTTTCTGATAGGCTTGTAGATCAGTACCTCTTCTCCAGGTAGATATGTCGTCGCCTCCTCTCCGGCCCTCGTCGTAAACTTTTTTCTGCTTCCGCTGCACAGCAGCAGCGCGAGCCTGCACTTCCAATCGGGCCTGTTGAAGACGTTCCACCGCCCATTCGGACGGATCCCGGTTAGGTGGAGGTACCAAATTCGGATCCACGTTCAGAGCGCCATCGATGGGGAGAACAGCTTCTCTTCCGTACACCAGGTAGAATGGAGTTCGTCCCGTACTTTCATGACGGCTGGTGTTGTAAGCGAACGTTACGAAAGGTAACGACTCGTCCCAATCCTTATGGTCGGAGCTAACATACATGGACAGCATGTCAGCTAGGGTGTGGTTCAACCTTTCCACCAAACCATTTGCCTGGGGACGATAAGCCGTTGTCGTACGATGGTTCGTCTCCAGGGCCTGCAACACCTTTTGAGTTACCTCAGCAGTGAAGCAACGTCCCTGGTCGGTCGTCAACTGGCGTGGAGCTCCATGTCTTAACAACACAAATTTCACCAAGAAATCTGCTACCTCCGACGCATCTGCTGAAGGTAGAGCTCGAGTCTCCGCCCACTTGGTGACGTAATCTACGGCTACCACAATACTTTTATTCCCACTCTTGGACAGTGGAAAAGGTCCCAGAATATCCATTCCCAGTCTCTCGAATGGACGTTCACTTCTTTGAATTTCCATAAACCCCGCTGGTCGCTGGTAGACTGGTTTTCGGGACTGGCACTCCCGACACGCCCGCAAAAAAATTACGCACGTCCTCGGCCAAGGCCCACCAGTAGTATCTACCCCTCACTTTGTCAAGAGTACGAGTGACACCTAGGTGGCCGGCGGTAATGTCATGATGGCAAGAGCGTATTACCTCGTTTTTAAAGGATTGAGGCACACATAGCCTTAGTAGGAGGCCGTCGTCAACGACCTTGGTCTGGAACAGCAGACCGTCCTTAAGGCGATACTGGCTGTATTTTCTTCCTTTCTCCAGACCCGCGAAGACTTGGTCCCACTCCACTTGCTGCGCTTGCTGAAACTCACTCTTACTTTCAGTGTCAATACTGAAGGCAGCTAGAGTACAATACAGCTGTTCGTCGAGCTCCTGCGGTGCGTCGACCGGATAGCGGGAAAACGCATCTGCATCCGTATGAAGTCTTCCATTTCGGTGTATGATCCGTAGTAGGAATTCCTGTAGCTGTAGACTCCAGCGAGCTAAACGTCCGGCTAGATCCTTCTTGGTGAGTAACCAACACAGAGCGTGATGATCGGTCACCACCAAAGTATCCATGCCCCATATGTAAGTCCGGAATTTCTTCACGGCCCAAACCAAAGCGAGACACTCTTTCTCCGTGATCGAGTAATTCGACTCACTTGGAGACAAGAGGCGACTCGCGTAGGCCAGGGGCCTCTCAATGTTATTTACGCGTTGTAGTAACACCGCTCCTAAACCGTAGTCACAGGCGTCAGGGTGTATCTCGAACGGCCTTGTAAAATCGGGATAGGCCAAAGTGGCCGCACTCACTAGCGCCTGCTTCATCAGCTCAAAGCTGACTTCTTGAGACTCATCCCACACGAAGCAACCACCCTTTTTAAACATGTCCGTCAGGGGTTTGGCTGTGTGTGCAAACTGAGGAATGAACCGGCGATAATACGAGCAAAGCCCCACAAAGCTACGTACGCACTTCAACTGATCACTTGGCTTACACAGGGTCGACGGAGAAGGGAAGTTTGCGACCGCATTAATTTTTTCTGGGTCAGGCCTAACTCCATCTCCACTAATGACGTGGCCCAAAGCCTTTACTTCGCTGGCCCCAAACTGACACTTCACCCACTTAATTTTCAACCCGGCCTTCCGCAGGGCGGTCAACACTTGTCGCACTCGCACCAAGTGTTCCTCCGCATCAGCCGCGTAGATGATGATGTTGTCCAGGTAAACCAGACAAATCGTCCATCTTAGACCAGTTAAAACCAAATCCATCATGCGTTGGAATGTCCCCGGTGCGGAGGCCAACCCGAAGGGCATGACAAGAAACTGATAAAGTCCGTCGGGGGTGACAAACGCCGTCTTGACTTTATCCTCTTCGTTTAGTGGTACTTGCCAGTACCCACTCTCCAGATCCAGCGTCGAGAAGATGCTGGCGTTCCCCATCCGAGATAGCGTCTCTTCGATCCTCGGCAACGGGTAAACATCTTTTACGGATATGGCGTTGAGGCGGCGATAGTCCAGGCAAAAACGCCAACTTCCATCCTTTTTCTTCACTAAAACCACAGGTGATGCCCACGGGCTAGTTCAACGTTCAATTACACTTCTGCTCAGCATTTCGTCCACTTGTTTCTGCACAATAGCCCTCTCTTTCCAAGCACTCTTGTAGGGAGACTGATGTACCGGCGTAGCTGTACCAGTATTTATGCGATGCTCTGCAATCTTGCACACCCCCAGTTCTCCCTCCTTCAACACAAAACTAGTGTCAAATTCCTCGAGTAGCTCAACCATCTTCTCCACATCAGCAGGGGGAAGCGTCGATGCTACTTGAGCCCGAAAAGCTTGACTCGGAATAGAGGTCACTGTCGGCATAGAATCTGAGTCGCTTATTGACTCAGCTGAGTCCTCCCCAACATCGTCGCCCAGTGAATCTGGCGTTTCCCCCTCACCAACTGCGACAATGGAGGGTTCCACAGCCTCCATCTGCCCCAAAACGGTTCCCTTCTCTTAGATAGGCGCGCCGATTGGTTAAATTAACCATCAACACTTGTCCTAACGGTTGATCCGAAGACACCAGCACTTTACCCGCCGTCAGCCCCTTGGTTTGAGCCAGACGTTCCGAAGGTTCAATCATCCACGTTGCTTCATTGAGAGTCGTGGTTTCTATCTCCACCGGAACAATGGCTCTTGGCGGAAGCATTCTACCCGTCTTTGTGACCAATCTAGGTGCTTTCACGGCCTCCTGTTCTTCGATTACGTTCACGGGTAACTCTCCGAGCAATAATTCAGCGCCATTTGGGACGTAATTTATTTGAAGCCGCTTGAACTGGCTCAAAAAATCGTTGCCCAGCAGTAACTCGATCCCTCTCATTTCCAATAGAATTACTTTTCCACTGGCCTTCATTCCTCTATGCTCGATTTCTAGCTCGAGGGCTCCTAGCGGGGGAGCTCTCTGGCCATTTACCATGACTACAGACGGTTCGTCCCATCCCATTCGACGAGCTCCTAGTTTCTCTTGCAAGCTCGGAGACGCCACCGACACCACCGCTCCGGTGTCAATCACGGCCTTGATCCTTATTCCTCGGCACACTACCTCTTCAGTTATCAGGCGGGAAGAGTCGATAAGCAGTACAGCCGTCTCTCCTGAGTCGTCTTCGTCGGCCGACACCATGCCCACGGTATTCCGGTCATCTTCTTCGGAGTCCCGTCGCCTAGTCTGCAAAGCCTTTCCATCTTCCTTGCGCCGATCGTTTCTCCATCTGTTCTCTCCCTCGTCTCGACGATCACTCCGCTGACCGCCCTTCCCATCTTCTTTCGGGGCCGTACTTTTCTGGTCTTGGCCCTTCTCCGCTCTACAGAAACGAGCAATGTACCCCGCTTTGGCACAATTATGACAGATAGGCTTCCCATCCGAAGTCCGAGATGCGAACGACACATTATTTTGAGGTCGCCCCGAGTTTCCCCGTCCGCCCTCCGGCCTGGGAGATTTTGACACGCGTTTCAACTCGGCGATCTCAGCTTTCAATTCCAATACCAGGTCTTTCAACTCAGTCCCAGCTTCCTCCTTTGGAGGAGGTAACCCCTTCATTGGTCCCAACACGCTCACAGCCCATTCTGGTCGAATAGCTAACTCCGACGCTTCCGTGTGCAGCTGCACCGCAGTCAAGAATTCCGCCGTAGTTCTCGGGCTAGCTACCCAGATCTTCTCGACAAGGGTAGGCTTCAAACCACGAAACAGATAATCCACTTTTGCCTCTTCCAACATCCCTGGGTCTACCCTCCGACACAAATCAATGACGTCGTAGAAGTATTCCACCCCTGATTCGTCTATCCCCTGCTTCCGCTGTCGTAACTTTGCCTGATAGCGGCCATAATGTTGTGGCTGAAAGGCGCGCAGAAATCTCGTTCGTAGTCCGTCCACCCCAGGCACAGCCACCACCCCCGGTGCTGCTGCCACTGCCGGTGTATCCCGCCACACCGCCGGCGCTCCCGAGCAGAGAAAACATTTCCTAGCTGCTCCATCCAGCTGCATCCCAAAATTCTCGGCCATTTCAGCTGCTCCCCAACGGTTATAGAGAGCCGTACTCTCATAACGCTCTAGCCAATCCACTGCACCCTCATCCTTCCTCCCGTAGAAGATCGGAGGAGCCCGGTACTTCAATTGGGGGGCAGGTGGTCGTTGGGCCATGACTACTGGTGACGCGGCCCGAGAACCCGCTGAACTGCCTGACGACTCACTCGCAAGCTCCTCTTCGTCTACCGACTCACTCGCAAGCTCCTCTTCGTCTACCGACTCACTCGCAAGCTCCTCTTCGTCTACCGACTCACTCGCAAGCTCCTCTTCGTCTACCGACTCACTCGCAAGCTCCTCTTCGTCTACCGACTCACTCGCAAGCTCCTCTTCGTCTACCGACTCACTCGCAAGCTCCTCTTCGTCTACCGACTCTGCAAGTGATGACTCTCTCGAGGATGTGGGTCGGCTTCTCCAACCGTGCCACCCCGAGCCCTCCTGACTGGTGCCCTCTTCCGGCTCGGAAGTCGCTCTGAGCTCTACCACGTCCTCTAGTAGGTCGCCGGAATCCCACTGCAGTGACTCCGTGTAGTAGGCCCCTTCTATCCCCGCTTCCACCAAGTTAAGCCTACTCTCGGCCCTACTTCCTGGCAGGGGTGGATAGGTAGTGGATCGCTCTCTTGCGCCCGCCTCTTCTCCTGAGTCGTCTGGATCTACGACCGTCCGTTCTCCTAGACCGCTGTCTCTCGCTCTCCGCTGTAGCAAGAACTTCCGATAATTGCACCCCCGATTCGCCCTCTCTCCAGAACTACCAACCAGATTCCCTGATTCAGCTCCGAGGCTCGGGGCGGGGTGACTAATCGCTAGAGAGGTTTGCGTCCCAGTACTAACACAAACTTTGGTCGTAACTTCCGTTTGAGCTTCCGTTACGTTGGCCCCCCTACGTTCCCTTACTTCGCCCTCGGGTGACGCTGCAATCCTCCTTAACCGTTTACTTTGCCGCAGTGGACCAGTACTCATCTACACCCGATCATTCAGGATCGCCGAACCCCCCGGTAGACCTATTTTAACCCGCGTAAAACAAGACAAGATCTGCTCTCTTACCCGAGTTGTGGACGTTCAAACGAATAAGAAGCTCGGCCAGGCCTGTGGTCCTATACCCAAGCAATTTAAGGTACCAATACCCGCTGGTCACACCTTCCAAGGACCTCTCAACAGCACCTGCCTCCTAGTCTCTTACTCTCTCACTTCGTCCCCTAACAACTCAGAATCAAGCACAATGATCTTACCTTATTTTACCAGGAAGGTCTACCCTGCATCTCCACCATGTAACGAGTTATCGCCGATGGGTTCGGTGAATCAATATCGGTGTATTCAATCTCTTCAACACTCAAACACTACACAAAGTAAACATAACGGTTCTATCTAACTACTGGCCCCGAAGGTCTACACTACAGTCCCATTTATAGTCTTACAGGCGTGGGAAAGGGTCAGTCGGCGAATCCGATGCATCTGCAATCGGATGACACTCGAATGACACTTCCGTCGGTCGTTTGTCTATCCGTTACAGTTATAACGGATGGCGAGAGTTCTCTTACAACGATGCGTGAACGCTACAATACTATATACCGTGCTATGTATAGTATTGTATATACCATTAACTATCTACACTATATATCATGTACATATTTAAAATATATTAATTATTATATAATGATACGTACAATGCTCCATATAGCACTGATGTCTATAGTACAATAAGTCTGAACAGGAGCATGTATAATGTTATATAGATATTGTCGCGGGTGAAAAGGGGGATTGGTTATCTCTTCACAGAGATGAGTCATCCGCTCCTTGGACAACGCTGCGATCGTGGTGAAGAAATTATCGGGAGAAGTCCGCTCTAAGAAAGATACGCAGATATGCAGTCCGGAAGGGGAGTAATTCGCGCGACGGTATAAAACGCTGCCCCAAATCTGCGTTAGATGAGTCTCCATCGGGTGAGCTCCCGGAGCTGGGCTCCGTAGGAGGAGTTCCCTGGTTTCCCAAGAGGTCTTCAGACACTTCTCCAACTTTTGGTAATGGTTATCCCTTTTGTTTGAGTTAAACCATTGTTTAGAATTTAAGTCATCACTTGTTGTATTCGTTGGTTCTTGTCCAATACAACTCGTGTGACAATATACATTATACAAGCACTATATAGCCAACACTATATATTAAATAACTATATACAAGTACTGTATGTGATTATTCTATATAATTCTATATTATAATAATTGTATATACCTGTTACACATAATAATTATTACTACATATAGCTAGTTATACAGTCATGCTTGCAAGTTTCTTTAGCAGGCAAATGGGTCTATATCCTTTTATTTTGTTTGGACGGAAGGGATACTATGGTGCCTACCATACCCTCGTTTTCTTTCCATTCTTCTCTTCCTCTACGTTTCAGTTAATTTTCCTACATTTAATGTTGCACCTTTTTCGCGGGTTGCAAAGAAAGAGAAATAGGAATAGCATAAAGGGGTACGGTAGGCACCAAACTATTCTCTCCATCAAAAAGAAATAGAAGGATATAGACCAATTAGCCTGCTAAAGAAACTTCCAAGCATGACTGTATATTTAGATGTAACAGTATAGTTTATAATGAAATAGTATTTCGTATTTATAGTACTTATATGTAGGTACTATATAGTACCTGTGTATAGTTCTTCTATACAATGCCTCTTTATAGGTATTATATAAGGAAAAGGATACTATATATAGGTATTATATATGACAATTCTACATAGAATAACTATATAGGTATACGATCGCTTTCCACGATATACCGTGGAAATCGATCCATTCCACGATAATAAGCTCCTCCCCATCTGGGCGGGGCTAGCCATTCCACGATCGTTTTCCCCGATACACCGGTACACGGTACACGGTACGCGTACACGATATACCGCGGCCCTGTCATTTAGATTGTATTTATTAGCCACCACTAGGGGAATTCTCTTAAACGACGGCTACTTACACAAAGTTCACCACTAATTTGACCTTTTCCTAAAAGTTGTTCAACATTGCGATTAATTAGACTCTGAAAGGGAAAACTTACGAAACGCTGATCGAATAGAATAACCGAAAACCTGACGTTTTCCACTTCTCTCCATGACAGCATAAAAAAACAAATGACAAACGACAGCCGCCCTCATCGTTTCTAAACAAACACAAATTAAAAATTAACAAACCAACCTTTCATCACAAAAAATACCCTATTCCATACAGTTTTACATGGAGAATCCAACAGTAATAAAATTTCACCCAAAAACGAAAACCCGCGGCACAGGAAGGGTCCCTAAATCCACCAACCTGCCACCAACCAATCAGAACCCGACTTTCACGACCAAAATTATAATTTCGATCAAAAAAAAAAAATAATAATTAAAAAACAAACCTACATATTTAGAAACAACCCATTGGCACGAAGTTGAATACGGCGAATCAGATAAAAAATAAATTAAAACGAACAACTCCCCTGTTTACACACGATAATTCTATCCAATTCGCAGCCAATCCAAACCCGGCTGGAACCCCTGGGGAAACAATAAACAGTTTGGGGCCCATAACCATGGCAAAGCCATCCATCTTTACCAAGGTAAATCACTCAGGGATTTTCTCTGTAAAACATTTGAGTGTAACAACTTTGGGGTATAGGGAAGCATTTTTTTAGTTCAAATAATTCAAAAACATGCACTATATTCTAATACAGTAAAGAAAAACGCATCGTTCGGCATAACAAAATTAATTTAGGGATGTTTTAAAGTATTTTATTTATATTTTTGGAAACGCCGGTATTAACATGGCGTTTATGGGGAGAAAAGTGGTGTACCTAATGATGTGAACGATACTTTAGCGCCCTGGGTGTAACTTCTACAATTTTTTATGTTAAGATAACTTTTAGAGCACTTTCTCTTCTGATAGAGGAAAAAGGAAAAAAAAAATTATCATTATCAGTAAAAAAAAAATCTAATTTTCCTAAGACCCGAAGCGCCATAAGAATGCACTAAAAAACGGGTGTGTACCTAATCGTTTGGTGGGTACTGTATTTATACCTTTATAATATCATTTTAAATTTTATAGCTCCGGAATAAATTAAATATTAGTGTGTTTTCTTTACAACTATTGTGAATTGCCATCCACGGGCCATTGGGTTGGTGCGGGTCTGAGAAAAAAAATTCTAAAACCCGATTTTGGGAGAATCGGGAAAACTATATGTCCAAAAGTTTTAATAATTATAGGAATGGATAAATCTTGATAAGGTCTATCCAATTCTGCAAAAATATTGCTTAGGGTGTACTAATTAGGAAAGTAAACCGCTTCGCCATTTTTCGGCTAGGTCGATTAACGTGCAGACAATAAATATGCCAATGCTAAAGTATAGGGCCTTCCAAAGAATCGATTCTTTTCCGGTCTTTTAACGATTCAATACTTCACCATCTAGCCAACACTAGGGCTCGGCCCCGATCACATTCTAATCGGGGACACCGCTAAGCTTCCCCGATGAAAATGAATCGGGGAAGTTCGGTGCGGGGATTTCTTTTTTCGGTGCGGAACGGTGCTATAATCGGTGCTGCACCGATAGTACCGCTTCATCCATAGGGGGTTAGTCTTACCAGTGACCTTGAGTTCTGATAGTCCAACGAGAATCACGTGACTAGGGTCACATTTTGTTCTTGTTGGCCGCAGGGCAACTGCTAATTTACATTACTATTCATTGATAATCGGGGAAGGCACCGATCACCGATATCACCGTACCGAGCACCGAAATCACTTCCCCGATTAAGATTATCCCCACACCGGATCGACTAAAAAGTTCCCCGATTGGCGCGGGGCCGAGCGCTAGCCAACACATACTTCACATTTAATCCTTAAACAGTTTACGTGTTACTACGTATTATTACTATAAAATATATAATACGTATTATTCCTATATATTACGTGCTATATATTATATATATCCCTATATATTTACATCCTATATATCCTATATAGGGCTGTTCGACATCTTTTTTCGCATTTTATTTTATCGTGCAACGCAGCATTCGGTGGCCGATTCTAACTGCTATGACTGTATTTTGTTATTGTGTGAAATAGGAATAAATCTAAAAGTTTCACTGAAAAAACTAGTGTTTCGTTTCACGTTATTCATCGTTTTGTTTTTTGTGTTAGTGTAAAACCATGGTCCAATATTGGAGGTCTCCGAACTGTCGTCTGCTAGGCCTGTTAGGGGCTGTTCGTCTGCTATTTCCGCGGACAAATTTTGGTTGCATTCGCTAGGGGCGCTGACTACCCGGATCAGTCATAATGTAAAGAACCAAAAAAATTTATTCTTTATTATTTTCCTTATTTTTTTCCTACCCTTTATTCTTACGTAACATTAATTTTCTATACGCTCCTCTTTTCTATGTAATTTCTTCCTTAGACGTCTTACAGACTGATTTACCCTTCAAACGTTTCAACTTAATTTTCTCGTAGTTCGACCTTCACAAACCCCGTATAAAAACTTTTGTTCTATAGAAAATAGAGTGAGACACTTTTCACAATTCAGTTCCTAAAGAGTTGTTCCCTAATTTTTTGTGCTACTGAAATATACTTTCCAAGAAACGACAATGAAAAAGTAAGTTAAAATATTAATAGCTTACAATAACATTCCCTCCAAAACGTTGTCAACAATGGGGAAAGTAGTCGCTTGTGACTGTTTTCCGCGCTGCTTTCCCCTGGATTAAAAATTTAAAAAATTTACTGCAAAAAATAAGGAAACTTGAATCTATTCCTCTTCGTATTACACACCTTAATATACATTAATACACATTAATTGACCATCTTAGACAGTTATTGCGCAGCTTATGCTGCCCTTCTTTTAATTTCTGGCTAACCTCATTTGCCTCTCTTGGCATTTTTTTACAAAACATGCCAACTAGGTAACATAATAACAATAGAGCAGTAAAACATCCTGCGTTGCGCGTTTTTCACAAATGCGAAAATCTCATTTGTGTCCAAGTTAGTCTGCTGCGGCTGCAGCGTCTTATGGAGAAACCATCTTTTTCACGTTAACAATTAATTTTTCAGAACTATAATTTAGATTTCCCCCTTTTCTTCCTAGCAGTGGGTACCCTATTCATGTTTTCATTTCCCAATTTTTTTTCCTAGCCCCAGTTCTATCTACTTTATTTTTATTTTATTTTTGTTCGTAAGTTGCTCGTCTCTTTTAGCCGAAGAATTTCGTTTGCTGCCAGAAATTCGTCTGCTACAAGGGGATGAACAACAAACCATTCACAAACAATAGCTAAATAAAAATAAACCAGATAGAACTAGGGCTAGAAAAAAAATTAGGAAATGAAAAAATGAATAGGGTACCCACTGCTAGGAAGAAAAGGGGGAGAATGTTAATTATATTGTAACGCACAGCAGACGTAGGGTTATGCAACCTATAGAATTTATCTCATGGTTACCTCCCGAGAGTTAGATAAACTGATGATTATTAAATGTCACAGGAAGATTATCACCCAATTACTTAAATCCCTAGAACAGGAGAAAACGCCCAACGATGGTATAAAAGAAGACCACTCGGCTGGATCTGGGTTCCTTCCGTCTTAGTTATTCTTATGTGTCAAACTTGTTTAAACCTTGTTTCCCTTATTCTTAGTTTACTCTGTAGTCAATTCTCTTTGATTTCAAAATAAACGGCTCTGACGTCGATCGTCCGTTACAATATTTATGAAAACTTATTTTTTAACATGAAGAAGTTCGTTTCTTCATAAAACGCTGCAGCCGCAGCAGACCAACTTCGACACAAATGAGAGTTTCGCATTTGTGGAGAACGTGCAACGTAGGATTTTTACTGCTCTATAACTAAAAACATAACAACTAGGTATAAAACTATTCAAAAATTTTATTTCCTGCGTAACTAACAAACCCAAAAATCGCACAAACATGATCTGCTTGGAATCGAGAACGCAATTATCTTTCAAAATTTCCGCGCAATCTTTGTTTTTTTTTTCTGGGAATTTCCAGAGAAAGTGAAAAACCAAGGAACTAGGGCTCGGCCCCGATCAACTTTGATCGGGACAGCCCGCGGGTCGTAAGAAAAAGAAGCGATTTTTTCGGGGCTGGGTTTTTGATTTGTAAACTCTGGGCGGGGCGAGGGCCGAGATTTGGCCAACCCGATCCGCCCCGGCGCTCCCTGCAAAATTTGACCAGACGAAAAATTTGTTCGGAATTTTTATATAAGCCAATCAAATTCATTCATCATTTTTGGGCTACCAGCCCTACCATCTACTGGGGAGTATTGAGTATATACATGCATTGTCATAGGTCAGACAGAGTTATTGAGTCAGATACTCGACATTCGACAATGAATTAGACGAAGCTATTAGCAAATGGCGACTAACTTGTCCAGTTGTCTCTCTCCTTCGTACGAACAGAATTTTGAATAATGGCAAAGAATAAAAAGTCTAAAACTGCAGTAGGGTCTCAAAATAGAAGACCAAATATTCGATCGACTTCGGTGTTATGAGATACCAGTCTGGAATTACAACATCCGGTAACCGGACTGACAAAAGGAAACCATCGCAGTTTGACCAAAGTTTCATTGCTGATACACTCTCCGGATCTTCAAACAGCGTCGTCCATACAAAAGATGAATTGAGGGAATACGAGGCGGAAGAGCTTGAACCAAGCAACTGTGATCCTGATGGCATTCTACTGTATTGGGCACAGAGGTCACGCAAATGGCCGCGTTTATCGTGCATGGCGAGGGACATCTTGACCATTCCCGCCACAAGCGCGTCCAGCGAAAGGGCGTTCAACGTGGAGAAAGATGTTTTCGGTATATCAAGAATGAGTCTCAGTCCTGAAACCGTAGAAGCCTTATTATGTCTGCGCTCATGGTACAGAGCAGGATTGCTAGCAGATGTGAATGTCGATGCATTTATTCGAGAAATCGAGAATGCGAGTGTTGATGACATTGATGATGAAGAACTAACTTACGCTCACATGCAGTGTAATTCGTTGTTCGTAGGTTGAAAAAAGCTTTGGTAATACAACTTCTCTCGTAGAACAAATCATAGTTTGTAGTAAATGACGTGTTAAACCCTTGGTAAACCCGCGGGGCGAACCCAGGTCAGAGCGTGGGACGAACCCGCCGGTCAGCCCGCAAGAACCCGATCAAAATCGGGGCGTGAATCGCTTGCCCCAAGCCCCGGTAGGGGTGACAAATAAAAAGAGTAAACCCACCCCCATCACCAAAAAGTCGCCCCGATCAACGCGGGGCTGAGCCCTACAAGGAACCCGGAAAAGGCCACAGTTCACTGTTCAGAATGTTTTGATGGCAACAAAATGTCCTATTCAAAATTGGTATGGTTCGAAAGCTACAAAACATGGGTAGTAACAAACCCAGAAAGGCTTTTCCAGTTCGAAACAGCCGGTCGTTTCCTCTCATACTTAATTGCCGGTAAAGTTACTTTAGTTTACTGTTATTTTTAATTCAATAAAAATAATCCTCCCTGAACTCTGAACAGGCCGTATAAAGACATCACCAGCAATTTCTGAGTTGCTGTACTCAGCTTCCAATATTATTAGTAATGCTTATCATATAACATAGGTTCAGTAACAGCATTATTGTTTAAATTTAGTATTTTTGAATGATCAAATAATATTGAGATCAACGCACCATAAAGAATTGGACCAGAAAACAGCAACAGTTGTGGAAAAATGTAGAATCCTGTTTACTATATTGGAATACCTGCAAGTGTTTTTGGAGATTACAGCAACCAAAATTTGGGGTTCATATGGAAAATGGACTGCTGTAGCTATTGTTCAATTAATCAAGTACATATGTTTGACTGAATGGCACCGACTATTTTATTCTTAAAATATTTTTTTCCTTGAATATAGATTGTTATGGAGGGCTTTCATGTTGACCCAGCAAGCTGGGATAGCATCCTCACGAGCTATTCACCCCCTTAACAGGAAAAAGCTTAGACAGAATCAACTGTCAGAGTCAATATGTGGTATGGAAGAAAAAAAAAATCTTACTTTCACCTTGAAGTCTGGAAGGGTAATTCGGCAAGTGAATGGAGCACCCCAGATTCATAAACGGAACTGGAAACTCCCTAGTTCACAACCACCTCAAGGCCATGTTGTAAATAACAGGAAGCTTGAAGGTTACCCTTTGCTTGGAGAAGTAAGTCATTGCTTAAACTATTGAGGAATAACAGTCATTTCAGGTAAGTATAAATAAACCAATTTGTGGTTTTCCATGTTTAGGTACTTTATACGTTGAAACCGCTTTGTCATCTCGTCGGAATGAGCCGCTTTGGAACAAAATCTTGGATTCCTACGTCAATAGCATTCGTTACAGATATTGCTAGTATAACGCTGTTGAACTCCAGTTCATTAAACTGTGAAGATGCAAGAGAAATTCGACGACGTCAGATTGCTCTACTAATGTATCTGTTACGGTCACCGATCTACGACCGCTTTAGTCGAACTGTCATTTTACAGATAATGACTTTTCTAAGAAAGATCCCTGTTGTCGGAATTTTGCCTCAACAATTTCTTCAGTACATGTTGTTCTGGCAAAATGTATACTGCTACACTTGGGACTAAATTATCTTCCCGCACACATTTTCTTTCAGGGTGGAGTTTAGATATTATGAATTGGATATGGATACTACAAATTTGGCGTTGTGATTTTGACGGAAAATATTTTTGTGATTTTTTTTCTGGGACACTGCAATAGAAGTTGTATGTTTATGTTTTGGCACATTTTTCTATTATTTCAATCACGGTTGTCACTGCAAAGAATTATCGGTGAAAAAAATTTCTAAAACACGATTCGTCACCTACAGTATTCAAAAATTGTATCTGAAAACCAGCCACTTTATTTAGACTCATTACATGGTCTCTTATGGCAAGTAGTGGCTCATCATGTGGAATAAGTTGCGAAAGGAAATACATATATTCATTACCAAGAGTTTGGAAGCGGTAATGAACAAAACAAGATTCCTTCGGTAATGTCCTTCGGGCAATTTTTTTGAAAAAAATTGTCTATAGACATGTAACGTGGGCCAAAGATAAACAGATTTTGGATCCAAGGTTTCTAAATTTCAATCAATTTATAGTGTTCATCTGCTGTAGTCTACTGTCCGGAATTAGCAACACGGGAGCTTAAGTAAAAAAATTAAAATGCAATAACGAATTTGATGAATTTTATACAACAAATGTACTACCGAATGCAATAGTTTTATAAAATACACTTCTGGGAATCTAACCATATCAATATTAGCTAGGATAATTAAACTTAATGATGCCAGCGCAACACCTTACCACAACGCTATTATTGACATAATGCGACTAGTATGAATAGCAGTGTAATTTTACATCTTCTGCAGCAGTATACTGTCCGAAATTAGCAACACGGGGACTTATGTAAAAAAAAATGAGAATGCTATCGTGAAGAATTTTTCTCAAAAATAGACAACAAAGTGAATTGTCTTGTAAAAGCAATTTCAGGGAATGTAACCATATAAATATTACTTAGGATAGTTTAAGTTTAAGACATACTAAGCGACTTAAAAATTTAACAAAATATACGCATAAAAAGGAAAACTTAAATAAATTTTGTGTTTCAAAGAGTATTGATCCATTGATCTTGGTGTTATGAGCCCAACACCTTACGGCTGAGCTATCACACACATACATATAAATATAGCATCTAAAATTAGTTATCTTGTCGCCGCTGTGTAACTTTCTTCTTCATAGTCTCCGTTCTGGCAGCATGTTTACTACTGCAATATAAAAAAATATATAAAAATCTACTGCTTAAAACATTTTGTTAAAGAAAACACTTACTGTTTAGTGACTGTTATACAGCCTTCTGCACTGACTGCAATGCATTGACAGTTGTAAGGTTACGCAAACAAAATCAAATTCACTGCCTAGGATTCGGCAACCAACTAGGTAACAATTACGCAAATTAATTTTTTAAAACTGTAATAGAATCAAATGAAAAAGCTACTATACCACGTATCAAATTTTGACAGAATTTTGTACAAAATTTGGGGACGATTGGTCATTCAGGGAAGAAACGTATATGGAAATACATAATGGACATTAAACCTTCTGAGATCTACTACTACTACCCTACCCCCTATACCCCACACCCTAAAATTGTTAGAGTCCTTCAGTATATATACATATATACCCTCAGGGATAACAAGCGATTTAGTTTTATTTTCAAGTGTGTTCTCAAAACCGGTGAATGATAGACGTACCGGTCATTGCTTATCCGTATATCGGTTTGGCCCTTACTGTGCTATCTTTTATGTATTTTTTTTTACGCCCAAAATTTTTTATGAATGCCCGAAGTTAATACATATATGCCATATTGGCAACATATGGGTTAGCTATATGCCGTATGCGGAATTTTTTAAAACACATCTTTATATATTGTTTATCGCGTATTAAACAAAGACATGCCGCTGTTTGCAAAAGGTTAATGCTTTTTTATTTTGTGCAAAAAAAGTATAAAATGTTTTTTTCAAAATAACTTTTTCAAGTCTCTTAACTGTATCAACAATAAATTCAAACAAAGTTAAGGATTAGTATGCTATACCTATGCCTGATACGAGTTAAGCAATCAATAGAAAAGAATAATACAGGAATTTCACCCTTGACCCAGAAATTTCTATCTCATCATTACGTTTTCCACAAGCAAAGGCTAGTCTAACGTGTTAACAGACAAGAGATAAAGCATGCCATTCTTCAATGGCCTGGGCGAATGGAATCATTTGCCATTCAGATAAGATTCCCACTGTTTCAATCTAAAATGTTTGTTTTTTTACTTTGTTTTCGTCTAAGGCGAGATGACACTCCTATATTCTTTGAATTTTTTTATGAGACGGACGGCGTAGATCGGATAAATGTATTGTTGGTGATCTGTATACTATGTACAGAATTGGGTTTTGTTCACTCACGGCGTAGGTTGTTCAACCTAGCCTGTAAATCAGCATCTGCATCGACTGTACCTCCAGCCGCTGCAGCTGCAGCTTGCGGACCCCCTTTAATGGTTACACCAGTTGTGGAAGCCAATGAACCGGAAGCGATCGGTAGACCAGTTAATTGATCAGTTAACTGAAGGCCAAGCTCATCCAATACTTGCGATACGACCGCGTCACTAACGGAATGCAAGAAACGTGAAAAAACGCCTAGTAATTTCTTTATCGTTTACACGTGGACAGTATTATTTTACCTTTCTTCTTCATCCGCCTCGTCGCCCATTGCATCATCAATAGCGTCACTCATCATTTCTTCTTTCATATCCATTATCTCAGATTGTTTCTCAAACTCTTGCATTATCTTTTGAATCTGAGGTAATTTGAGTTGTCTGAAAAAGATAAATGTAACTGAACTCTAGAAATTAAAAAAGAATAGCTTCTTCTTTTCTTACTTGTTCATGTTTTGCATTGCTTTTGTAACTCCTTTCATGGCTTCAGCCATGGCATTTTGTGACTTCAATGTTTGAATCTTTAACGAAACTGCCTGGATATTTGCCCTCATCAAGATGAATTTTTTAACATAACGTCTTGTCCTCACCAAATCTAGCGCCATGATTTTCACAGCATCCTGTTGGAATTGAAGTACTGTTAACTGTGTACTGTGTTTAAAAGAATTAGCTATAGAATTAGCTATTATTTATAGGGCTATGCACATAATCTAAAGCCAAGAAAAGTTATGAAACAAAAATTCTTATTGTAGAAAATTTAAATGAAGCATTGCACCAACTATTTTACTAGTAAAATCTTCATGAAATGATTAGACTTATTTGTGGAACATACACTATACCATTTGATTATCTTTAGCCATTTTTTTTATATCAGCTATAATTTTTTTTTCCTGTTGTTCCATTTTCATTCTTTCCCGGTCTAAATCACGTATGGCTTTATTCAAGGATCTTTGATTTCGACGTAGCATTTCGTCAGGGGTAAGGCGTTTACCGAATAGCCACTCCATTTTTTAGATCTCACAGTTTCAACTTCCAACACAAATTCGTAAAACGGACCTCAGATGGTAAAGGAAAGCACAAAGTATGTAAGATAATGACCTCAAAACTGGACTAATATGTATGAAATATCAACACAACTGTTTTGTAGGTTTAGGTTTTTAGGTTGAGTAATTTCCTCCTAAATGACACTTCCTATCTATCGATTATGTTCTGTATTGCGATTAACAGGAAAATCCGAATAGATCCGAACAGTGTCTGAATCAACATCTGAGGCATTCAAGGTTTGCCAAAAACTTATCGTCTGTTTATTATTTGAATGCAATACTTGGCAAGTTAAAGAGGCTAGTTATATTTGTTCATATATAAAGTTCGTATTCGACCAGTAAAAACATGAATCCAGTATATGACGCATTGATTGTAGAAGCGACCCGTATCTACCAATGCTGCTGGTAATGGTTATTTTATATTATGTATATCAGTAACGAAGTCCTGCTGAGTTATTGACGATGACATTAAACTGACTGAAAGAGACCAATGCGGAAAGATGAGGGCACATTTGTGTCCCCATATGTCAAAACCCGTATGTCATCCACGTCAAGTAAAATCCGAAATGGAAATGGGGAAATCCTTTATAACACGGTTAGTTGGAAGTTCTACGCTCAGTTGTCACACTCAGTCGCCGCAGTTGGACAGGAAACTTTGAGTCACAGTTGCAGTGATAATGTATCGAGAAGTTATCATGATAAAAGGTCCTTGTTGTTATAATTTTATACCTCAAAGTTCAGCATTAAAAACTCTTCTAATATGGCATTTGTTCAATTAAGGACTTTTTTTGACTTGGTTATTGTTGGCGTCAGCCTTATCGGACCCTGGCGCAGAACCGTTTAATCCAAACTTCAATAGATTTCGACAAAAAATTCCGCGCATTGGCCGACGTGGGGATGGAATCATCGCCGAATATATGAATTCGGATTCTTTTCCTCATGAGGGAAGTCTATCCAATTTTTTTCTTAAGGCCTCAAAGGCGGTTCCCCGTCTGGGTAGACGCAAAGATGTTTCAACTGAGGTGTGTAAAAACTAGTTTGAAGGGCAACCTAAATTGCATGTTTTTACTTAATGTAAGACTCTCTAGTCGGGTCGCGCAACAATCGTCGACGAGCAGTACCCATTTAAAGATCGCCTGGGTCTTGGCCATGCATCCAACGAAGTTCCCATTGTTCACTATAAACAAGTTTTGTGGCCAAATTTCGATACTGGTAACTATTCTTTCTGAGTTATAAGTACGAGTAGTAGTAAAATAAAATTTGAAAATGCTATAGTATTGTATGGTTTTTAAATACTAAGTTTCTCTAAATGTTAGATGAATTCACAAGCGGACCAAGTAAGGAACTAAATTATCCAGGTACACGGATAACGAACGACCTACAAGATAATTATATGCAGGAACTAATCCGTAGCTGGACGAATCAAAACGAGAATATCAACGAAAATTAAAGACTGAACACAAAATGTTTTTTGTTTTCTATTTTGTTTGTCTCGTTTTTCTTTGAAGGGGGGAAAGGGGGGTTGGAATATACATTAGTCCAATCGATGCCTTAGTTCTTTTTTTTTTACTACGTTCACAAGCAGTATCCATTAAATATGACAGTGATAAACGCAGTTAAAGAAAAAAGAAATAAAAATAATAAATGAAATAAAAATAACTAAAAAAAAAAAATAGTAATAAATGAATAAGAAAAAAAAAAAAGGTGTATCTAATTTCACACTACAACAGTTCACCACAAGCAGAGATTATGATTTTTTCAGTTGGTTTTCCGGACTTTGTACCATATTTCTCCATCTTACGCAAAACATCTAGACCGGCAAGTAGCTGGCCAAACACAACGTGCTTGTTATCCAACCTACGTTGACACAAAATGATAGTCAGAAACATGCACCAGTAATATAACAAGAAACAAATTACCATTCGGTTTTGTCAAATGTAAAAAAAAACTGTGATCCATTTGAATTTGGTCCTGAATTTGCCATTGACAGTACACCTGGGCCGGTATGTTTGAGCACAAAATTTTCGTCTTCGAATTTCCCATTGCCACCGAAAATCGAGCGGCCCCCTGTGCCATCCCCATTCGTAAAATCACCGCCTTGAGCCATCTTTTGAAAGTAAAAACTATGCAAATAAACAGAAATATTTGGGGGTATGAAGCATTCAACTTACAAATCCTGGAATAACTCGATGAAAGCTTGAGTTCATAAAACCATAACCTTTTTCATGGGTGCAGAGAGCCTTGAAATTTTCCACAGTTTTAGGGGCAACATCAGCCCGTAAAAGGATAATTATTCTTCCCAAATTTGTTTTTCCTGCTTTAAGATCCATATACACTTGAGGGTTACCACGGGGCTTTTTCAGAACTTCTTGCTTATTTTCTCCATCAGCAACAGAGGCTGTTCCATTGGTAATTTCTTTGTTGCTTTCTTCTAATGCACTTTTGTTTTCCTCTGTTTTTCCTGCATATTTTTGCAACCAGGAATCTTCAGACCAGACTGGTCTAGAATACCCTTCTTTTATTTTACGAGGTCTAGCAATGTTAACAGTGATAGTTTTTCCAAACAGTTCAGAATCATTCTAGATAAGAAAGTATCATACAAAAATATGATATAAAAACTGATCAGAATACTTGAAATGTTACCATGTTATCAATTGCAGCAGCAGCATCTTCAGCAAGTTCATACTCAATAAAAGAAAAACCACGGTGTTTTTCATGGTTCTCATAATCAGGAGGAATCTCTATATTAACAATTTCTCCGAAAGGGATAAAGGCAGCTCTAACCACTGATTCGTCAGCTTCATCTGGAAGACCGCCTAAATAAGTTTCAATTAGTATTGTATGCCGATGAATATTGGTTAGGACGTCTACTGATAAACTACTTTGCATAATTTGACCTTACCAACATAAATATTTCGTTTTGCATTATTAGCTGTCATGTTTTAAACACAAAAGTAACTAAATTGAAAAAACGAGAATTCGTAATGAGGTAATGGGACTAGTGAATAAGAAGACACAATAACACCTCGCGTCAATATCCGATTCAAAATCAACCAGGTTGGTCGGGGGGACGCGGTATATCGTGTACGCGTACCGTGTACCGTGTACCGGTATATCGTGGAAAACGATCGTGGAATGGCTTGCTCCGCCCCCAAAGGGGAGGAGCCTATTATCGTGGAATAGGTCGATTTCCACGGTATAGACCTTTTTAAGATTCCTCGGTGTAAGCAGAGCGAAAAGTCGTGCGGCTAGTCGACTAGTGCGCACCATGGCGGGGGATAGCCGTAACTAGCTGCAGACTTGGCTTGATTCTTCGAATCACCTTGTTGTTCGGCTCTATGTTACTGTAGTCTGGCACTCTGTGTTGTATGTCAAACCTATTGCGTTGATTTCTCGAAAAGTTAGGAAATGGTTAATGCCAAGTGTCTTATATGTTTTTGTACTCAACAATCTAAATTAGGAAAAGGACGGAAGTTCTACAAAATACCAGAGTACACTAAATGTGATAGGTTTTCTGATGGTGACAAAGTTCTCATTGAAAAAAGAAGAAGACTTTGGATGCAACTTGTAGAAAAAAACTTACATGGAAGAAGTTGCAACTATTTTGTGTGTTCACATCACTTTGTCTCAGGTAGTTATTATTGTAATTCTCATAGTTTTCATCCCTTACATCTTTAATACACTAGCAGACTACAGTAACATAGAGCCGAACAACAAGGTGATTCGAAGAATCAAGCCAAGTCTGCAGCTAGTTACGGCTATCCCCCGCCATGGTGCGCACTAGTCGACTAGCCGCACGACTTTTCGCTCTGCTTACACCGAGGAATCTTAAAAAGGTCTATATCGTGGAAAGCGATCGTGTACCACTATACGTATACATACACAGCAGACAACAGGCCCAAAGAATCAAAATTCAAACTTGACACGTGTGGTGAATTGTTTATTGACTTCATATACAAGGTAATTTGATAGATGTGTACATAATTTATTTCTATATTATTTTTCTAACATACCTTAATTTAGTAGTTTTAAGTACAATGTCTTCCAGGCCAAATAGAAAATGCAAAGCCACTAATCCACCTCTGTCAACAGTGTGTAAAAGTTCAAAGGTTAGTTAATCCTAATCATAAGTCATATAAAATTAATGAATTAATTGTATTTATAGTACTATATATTGAACTACTATATAGAACTACTATAGTTACTATATATAGAACTACTATATAGAACTACTATATAGAACTACTATATAGAACTACTATATAGAACTACTATATAGAACTACTATATAGAACTACTATATAGAACTACTATATAGAACTACTATATAGAACTACTATATAGAACTACTATATAGAACTATATACTAAAATAACTATATATACTAAAATAATACATGTCAATATTTATTTATATAGATATAAAATATCAACATGGCCGCGCACATCTAGATGCTACTTATAGAAAAGCTGCACCTGTACTTTTACTTATTGCTTTCCAACTAGATGATGCTTATTGACTATGCCTCTTGATCAAGTAGCCGACGGCTACTACAAGAAAAACTGAATAATGGCCGAAATGATGGGTGCCGGCACGTTATGGCAATTTTTGTTTTTCGAAGGTTTTAGATGTAATTGTTCCAAATAAATTACGACCTATATTCCAAAACCTGGCTCCATGGTTCAGCATAAACGTACCATAAAATTTATGATTTCTTACAAACCCAAGTAGCCGAACATAAGGCCTAAAATGTATTAATTAAATTTAATAAATTTTCCATAACACCGAAAATACCTAAAAAAATTTTTTTACATCTAAAATCTTAACAAAAACTAATGAGTTTTAGTGCTAAAGACTCACGTGGACTAGAACTTTGGAAATATATATAAATGAATGTGTAATGTGTACAAAAAATTTTCTTTTTGACCGAATTTGTTTTTCAAAGAAAGTCGGTTATGCCCGGTATAGACTTAGCGGACAATTTCTTTCTAGGAAAGCCAGTATAAATTTTATTTATTTTTCAGAAAATTACTTTTTTGTATAAATTTATATATATTTAGAAAGCTCTAGTCAACGCGATCGTTTTGCACTATATTTGTTTTTGTTAAGTTTTTGTGTGTAAAAATTAATTTTCAAAAAAGTTTTTTAAAAAGTTTGTAGGTGTTCCTCTATTGGCAAAATTTAGAATTTTTGAAATATTTTTGTCGTCTAGGGATAAACGTGGCATGTATTAATCAGTAATAAAGAAGCCCGTTGATTTTTATTATATATTTTCCATGATTAAAAAACAAATTCACTTCAATAAGGTTTATGTATTAACAATAACACATTATACAATAAAAGCATATTAACGGTGTATTAACGTTGTGTTTTGTATATATAGTACTATATACAAATACTATATATAAGTACACGCTGCCAGTACACGATATACCATCCAACGACAGTCGTCTGCTAGGCGTACTTCGTGGAAAACGTTGGTTAGTCCCCTCCCCTTTCAGGGCGGAGCAAGCCATTCCACGATGGTTTTCCACGATATACCAGTACACGGTACACGGTACGCGTACACGATATACCGCGTCCCTTGGTCGGGGCGTAACTAAAACTCGGGGGTCGGGGGACTAAAACTCGGGGAATGGACTCAGGGGTCGCCATTTTCCCCGAGGCTTAGTGTATTCAAACCAAGGCCTACTTAATGCTTAAGGCCTGTAAACTCGTATACCTCCTATGGCGGTGACGCGTTACCTGGCAACAACCAATCAGAGGAAAAAAGGGTTACGACGACACCATCTGGCGCTCGCTACTGCTACTGCTTCGAAAACCTAAATACAAGATTAAGCAAAAACAGGGTTTCCTTGTAGGAGTGCTGTCCCAAAGGCGGCAGAGATCGGACGTGTCGGAAAGTGTCTCCCTGATTACATCACCCACACCTCTACTTAAGCGTAATTACCTTGCCTGTAGCGCAAACAGTAGACACCGGCCCTAGGCCACTCGAAACCCTCCCCCTCAATCGGTATGATGCTGCAGCTGGGCAACAACCAGATACCTGTCTTCATAAAGCGCAATGACACCAGTACTTTCAAGCAAATGAAATCTGAGGAAATCTCAACCATCGTACAAGAACTCGAACAAAAACTTGGCCCTTTCGAGAAAGGAGGTGTCTCAATAGCTGCAGGTGGGGACTTATTCATCCGACCAACCTCCGGTGAACAACAAAAGAGACTATTATGTACCGACAAAGTTCTGAACGAAAGCATTGCGGTAAGCTGCTCTCTCCCAAACAGCCACACCTCACAGAAGATCATTGTGTTATATCCATGTATGTGAGCGTAAGGCTAGAGGGCGCTGTGATGGCAAGCGTGTCGCCCTCCAACGGCGAGGAGTGAGGGGGGGTCACTCGAGCTTGCGCTAGCAACACAGAAAGTCTGTCATGCTCGTGTCTCTTTGTAATCTTGTATTCGTGAGGGTTACCAATACAGCTTCAGTTTATTCAAGACAATATGGCGCAGTTGGTCTGAACTAACACGTCCTTCAGTTTATGGGTATTGTACATTTTTGTTGCCACTTTAGAATTATATCGCGTTGCATGGTGGTCGCCATTTTGTTCTCGTCTCGTGGTGCATGGTGGCCGCCATCTTGTTCGGCAACTCTTGGTCTTTGTGTATGATCGAAGCCGTACGTTGTGGGCGAGACACGCGAGTGTGTAACAATTAGTGTGCTTATTTTATCCATCGAGTTTTTACGGTCGGTGACTGAAAGGAGTGAATTAAATTTTTGTGAAACTGTGTGCACGGTGAAACATTCATATTGTGTTGGGTGGTTGTTGTCGATGACCATATAGGTCGTTGCGGAGTATTACCAGTACGGTCGCATAACGATCCTATTCATCGGTTCATGTCAGCACCATATTTTCTTCGTTCATCTAGAAATCGTCGATCACCAAGAACGACCACCAATCGTCGTCTACCAAGAAAATCCAGACCAGTCGTCATGACAACGGCAGCAGATGCCCTCGCGGCGGCTAACGCAGCGACCACGGCTATTACGGCAACTACAGCCCGAATTGATGCTATTGAGCAAGGCCAGTTAACTATTTCGACCCAGTTAACGGCATTGTCAACGCAACTCCAGACTCTATTCGCGAATGCCAGTGGCGGTGGTGGCGGTGGCGCTGGTGGTGGCGGTGGTGCGGGAGGCAGTAGCGGAGTAAGTGGCAGTGGTGGAGCTGGTAGCAGCGGTGGCGCTGGTGGAGGTGGAGGTGGTGGACCAGTGGTGTAGGTGGCCATATACCTCAACGCAGACGGCTTGATTCTTCAGGCGTTGACAAGTTGCATGCAGATATCACAATTTCTTTATTACGTTCATGGAGGAATCGATGGAACGATTTCGCCGAGCTGAGCCAGCTGATAACGTATACCCCGGCGGAACAAATGGCAGCGTTTCGGATGGCCTTGGATCCCACCATGCAGCAAGTGGTGGAGGTGGCGTTGGGGATTTTGCCAACGGCAGCGACGTCGCCAGACCAGGTGTTGGATCTCATCACGGATTATGTTCGTGCTAAGCGAAATGTCGCGTTGGATCGAGTGGCGTTCGAGGAAAGGCGACAAGGCCCAGCTGAGTCGTTCGACGACTTTTACATTGGTTTGCGCCGCCTGGCAGAAGCGGCGGATTTGTGTGGAACTTGTGTAGAGACACGGTTGGTAACGCGCGTCATTGCTGGGGTTCGAGATGCTGGGACTAAAAAGAAATTGCTGGCTATGTGTCCGTTTCCCCCTTTACAGCAGACGGTGAATGTCTGTAGAAGTGAAGAAGCAGCAAGAGCAAATGAAAAAATTCTTAGTGGACAATCCGGTGTGTCGGTGGTTAAATCTTCATACAAGCAAACGGAAAAATCGACGGAGTGTGGTAAGTGCGGTCGGGCTTCTCATTTGGGTGGAGTGGTATGTCCAGCTACGGGAAAGACGTCCCATATCTGTGGAAAACCAGACCATTTTTCCCCTAAATGCCCGAATCGCGACAAAGGGAAAAGCAGCTCTAGTGGGGGATTTGGCGGGGGTTCCAAAACGAAAATGGCCCACATCACCATCGGCAATGTCCAGACCAGCAATCGGCGACGAGATTCTCCCACTATTTCTTTGACGGTGAGCCGCGGGGACGACGCGGACCGCGTTACAACAATTCAAGCTACACCTGATCCGGGAGCAGAGGTAACGGTGGGTGGACGTGATGTGATGGAAGCTATCGGCGTAACAGAAGAAGATTTAGCTACGTCATCGTTCGATTTAGTCATGGCAGACCGTTCAACGCCGTTGCTATCCATTGGCCAACGCGACATCCGGGTTCGATATGGCGATCGAGACGCGTGGATCACGGTGGTGTTTTGCCCGGAAATCCAGGGAATGCTGGTGTGTCGGATGGATTGTGTCAGCCTGGATATCCTACATAAAGAATATCCAAAGCCTTTGTCTACGGTGCGCTCAGTGCTAGTGGGGTCGCGGGGACCCCATCTTTCTCCACCGGAAACGCAAAAAGAGGAAATACCCTCACTCAGTGAGCCTGTGCTCACTGAGTTTATATTCCTCTCGACGTTTATATTCCTCTGGAACCAAAGGCAGATCAAATAGCGGCGATTGAGTTGGCTATTGTTGCACGATTCAGTGATGTTTTTGACCAGGAAGGAGGATTGCGACAAATGGCGGGCCCGGACATGGTTATTCAGTTAAGAGACGATACGGTCCCGTACTACGTCAATGGCGCACGTCCCATCGCATTCGGTGACAGGTCGGAAGTGAAAGGTTTATTGGACGAATTGGCGGCTAAAAAAGTGATCGAACCCGTTAGTGATGCATCGGAGTGGGCGGCACCGCTGGTAGTCATACGAAACGCTAAAACTTGAAAGCTTCGGTTATGTGTCGATCAAACACGATTGAACAGATTTGTGATGCGACCGGTTCACCCGACGCGCACGCCACGTGACGCGGTGGCAGAAGTGGATAGTGAGTGCCGGTTTTTTACCAGTTTGGATGCCACGAATGGGTATTTTCAGATACCTCTCCATCCATCCAGCCAGCACTTGACGGTATTCATGACGCCATGGGGCCGTTATAAGTTTCTTCGGGCACCTATGGGTTTATGTTCGTCGGGAGATGAATACAATCGGAGAGCTGATATGGCATTTGCAGCAATACCAAATACGGTCCGGGTCGTGGACGACTTGCTTCGTTTTGACCGTACGTTCCCGGCGCATGTGGCCGGAGTATGTGCAATTTTGCTGGCGGCAAGAAAAGCCGGAATAACTTTCAGCAAGGAGAAATTCAAGTTTGTGCGATCCCGCCTATCCTGGGTAGGATATGACATACAACATGGTGGAATATCTATCGAAAAGGAGAAATTAAATGCTCTTTCGCAATTTCCTCGTCCGACAAATATCTCAGAGCTCCGTTCTTTTAAGGGCCTCGTGGAGCAGTTGGCGGGATTCTCTACCGAAGTGGCAGCAGCGAAAGGACCCCTTCGGCCCCTCCTCAGTACCCGCAACCCGTTTATATGGACACCGGATCACGAACAAGCTTTCGAAAATGTGAAATTGGCCCTTGTGTCGCCACCTGTGTTAGTCCATTTTGAGCCGGATCGCGAAAAAACACTTCAGGTGGATGCGTCCCGGAAAAACGGGATGGGCTATGCCCTGTTGCAGCGTCACGGCGACACTTGGAAGTTAGTCGACGCCAATTCACGATGGTGCACAGATACCGAATCCCGATATGCTATTTTGGAACTGGAGCTGGCAGCAGTGGAGTGGGCGATAAGGAAGTGCCGCCTTTATCTATCCGGTTTACCAACATTCACCGTAATGGTGGACCATCAAGCATTGGTAGCTATTTTAGATAAATACACAGTAGATGCCATCGAGAACCCAAAAATTCAACGTCTTAAGGAACGCTTATCCACGTATTCGTTCACGACAATTTGGCGCAAAGGAAAAGATCACGCTATACCAGATGCGCTCTCTCGAGCCCCGGTCAACGATCCAGCAAAAGATGACGAGTGTGTTGGAACGGAGCTAGCGTATTCTATTCAACAAGCAGTCATTCAAAATGTCAACACCATCTGTCACCTGGAGGATGAGTCAGAGGGGCCCGACCAGTTGGTTGATTCATTATTGTTAGAATTGCGAAGTGCGGCCACAACCGATTCAAAATATGCCGACCTCATCAAAGCGGTGGAATCGGGATTTCAGTCTAGTCGCCAGCAATATCCGGATCACGTTCGACAATTCTGGTCCATCCGTCACCAATTGGCCGTAGAAGACGGGATTATTCTATTTGGATCAAGAATAATGGTGCCTCTGGCGGCACGGCGCGAGATCCTTCGTAAGCTCCATAGTGCTCATCAAGGAATCGTTCGTACCAAGAGGCGCGCTCAACAAACAGTCTTTTGGCCAGGTATCACAAATGACATCACCATGCTCGTCGAACAATGTTCACCATGCCAGGAGTGCCTTCCGAGTCAATGTCAAGAACCCATGTTGACTGACCTCCTTCCGACGTTCGTGTTTGAAGACGTATCTGCGGATTTGTTTCAGTACGGATCACTTCATGTTTTGGTGTACGCTGACCGCCTCTCAGGTTGGCCGGTGGTTCATCAGTGGCGTCAAGATCCCACAGCCCGTGAAGTGACTCAAGCGATCCTCAGTAACTTCGTTGAACTCGGTGTGCCGATGCGGTTTCGTTCAGACAATGGCCCTCAATTCGACGCCGGCGTGTTCCAGGAAGCTTTGTGCCGTTGGGGCGTGGTTTGGGGAAATTCTACGCCACATTATCATCAGAGCAATGGACACGCGGAGGCGGCCGTGAAAGCGGTGAAGGAACTGGTGGCCAAGGTCGCACCGTCCGGGGATTTGTCATCAGAATCGTTTCTGGCCGGATTATTAGAATTCCGTAATACCCCTCATGAATGCGGATTGTCACCGGCGCAAACCGTCTTTGGACATCAACTTCGATCGATCATCCCGGCGCATCGCTCATCGTATGCTCAGCACTGGAAGGCGGCGGCGGCAGCACGAGAACGGCAGGCGGAAGCACAGGCGGCGAGTAAATTACGTTACGATTCACGTACCCGCCCTCTATCTCCCTTACCTATTGGACAAACGGTGCGGATACAGGATCCTAAGTCTAAGCTATGGAGTCACGTTGGGGTCATTGTGGCCGTCGGCCGCTACAGATCGTACCGAATAAAATTTGCCAGCGGCAGTGTGTTATGGCGGAACCGGTGGTTTTTACGTCCTATGGTTGCGAATCCATCCGAGGAGGCAGGTGATGCAGAAGAACATCCAGGTATTGATGGCGATGGTGGTTTTGGCAGTGAACCAGGTGTTAATGGCGATGGTGGTCCATGCGGCGAGGATAATCGGCCTACTTCACACCCATGTCCTCCCGCGGATCCACCGGCATTGCGGAGAAGCAGTCGAATGCGCAAGCCTCGTACAATTATATCTCTGTGATTGGTCAATAACGTGTGTTATTTTGTTTTCTTCGGATGTTCGCACTCTTGTCTAAATGGTATGTGTGTTATGAAGCCGTTGTTCCCTCGGTGTAGTGTATTCGTGAACATCGGCTTGGGAAGGGTTGTGTTATATCCATGTATGTGAGCATAAGGCTAGAGGGCGCTGTGATGGCAAGCATGTCGCCCTCCAACGGCGAGGAGTGAGGGGGGGTCACTCGAGCTTGCGCTAGCAACACAGAAAGTCTGTAATGCTCGTGTCTCTTTGTAATCTTGTATTCGTGAGGGTTACCAATACAGCTTCAGTTTATTCAAAACATAACAATCATCATCCGCCAAGTGCCTACTGGTGACACGAATGAAGAAATCCAGCAAGCTCTCGAAAGAAGCGGATATAAAATCAAAAATGTCCACCGTTTCCCGGTAGACAAAGGTACGACAAAAATCCCCTCTACTACAGTGGCCCTAAAGTTTGACGGCAAATATCCCCCAAAATCTTCCTAAATGGACTAGTCTTCCTTCCAGAGAAACAGCTGCCTATGCCGCTTCGATGCAAGAAATGCCAGAGACTCGGTCACACTGAAAGATTTTGCAATACTTCCCACGTTTGCGCTGTATGCGGGAAAACTCACGAAGATACCGCAAACTGCTCAGCAACACCTAACTGCATAAACTGTATGGGCAACCACCCAGCCAGCTCTCCAACCTGCCCAAAATATCTAGAAATGAGGGCAATCGCTCGAACGGCGACTGAAAAGGGAATGACACTGCAAGAGGCCCGAGTACAGTCCTACAGTGACATCGCGAAAAAGAACTCAGCACCTACCCTCAACCCAGAAACTGAGATCCTTAAAAGTCAAGTCCAAGCACTGCAAACAGAAATGACTAGAATGAGAACAGAAATAAGCAAAATTAAACCCCTTGAAAAAAAAAGTAGAAAAATTGGATATATCTGTGAATCAAATCCACATCTCACTAGGTACCTTAGAAGTAGGCCAAACAGCAACGAATTCAAAGCTAGACCTGCTGGTGGATCTCTTCACAAGAAACTTTCCCAATATAGACCAGATTGGCATGGAAGTAGAGACTGACGAGGGAAACCGCTCAACAGGACCCCCAAAAGTGAGCTACAGAGCAGGCAGACGCCCTCGCCCCCCCCCAAAGCCCCAACAACTAGACTACAAGACTCCAGCAGCAAATCCAAGAGGCTAAGCATCGGGCCGAAGGAGGGGGTAACCTATTGGAAATGATGTTCATTATTCAGTTTAATGCAAGAAGCCTCACAAAAGCAAATTTAGTTCAATTCAAAGCCCACCTGCACAAATACAAACCGTTAA
The DNA here is from genome assembly GCF_020631705.1 of Daphnia magna. Lineage (NCBI taxonomy): Eukaryota > Metazoa > Arthropoda > Branchiopoda > Diplostraca > Daphniidae > Daphnia > Daphnia magna. The sequence goes on along the minus strand of NC_059182.1, from coordinate 11,547,214 downwards.
TAGCAATCATCTCAGAAACCTTTTGGAAAGAATCGTTCACAGTTAAGTTTAAAAGCTATAACGTAATCAACAAAAACCGCCAGAACCAGAATGGAGGAGGAGTGGCAATCCTCATCCATAAATCCCTCCAGTTCTCACAGCTCCCTCTTCCAGCAACCCAAACAATAGAAGCAGTAGGCGTGTCAATAGCTGTAAGAAATAACAATAGAAATGAGCTAATTGACATAATCTCAGCTTACGTACCCAACGGTAATCACTGTTACGAAGACCAACTCGAACAACTAACACAAGCGAGCAGCAACAGCCTTATACTTTGTGGGGACTTCAAACGCCCACCATGGTCGCTGGGAGACCTCCTGCAGTTACCACAACCAGAGCGGACGAGCTATAGCCAACCTACTTGAAAACAATGAAGAAATTGAGTTAGCAACACCACCAAACCTTGGAACAAGACAAAGCTCAACCACACTTAACTACTCGACCATTGACCTTGCGCTGATGTCTCCACACCTAGCACTAAATGCGGAAGTCGTGAGGGGACCATTTGTTGGAAGCGATCATCTCCCAATCCACATTAAGATAAATGCCAAACCTATCCTCTCACTTGACCGAGCCCCCAGCTGGGATTTCAAGTACGCCAACTGGACAACCTGGAACAATACAGTTAATGAAATAATTAGCTCGAGTGAATTCTACTCTATAGACAATCCAGAATCAAAATACAAAATCCTGCATAAAGCCCTAATATCCGCAACGAAAGCCAGCAACATCTCCATCTCTAAACCATCAAAGAAGATCCGAGCAGAACCCGCACAACCGTGGTGGAATGCAGAATGCAAGAAAGCAGTCGCCAGCGCGAGAAAAGCCAGAAACTCCTGCGATCCTAGAAGAGGTGGAATTAACTGCACATCTAACATCTCTGCCTGGAAAAAAAAAGGGAAATGAAAAAAAAAACGGATAATTTTGAAATCAAAGAAAAAAGCCATAGAGTAGCACATCAATAGTCTAAGCCCCAAAAGCTCCCCAACAAAGACTTGGGCATTTGTAAAAGCATAGACAAAGGGAATTCGTGCACCCGACATCAATTCCTCACCAATCAAAGACCCGGACACTCAACAGCTAGCAACGCTCCCTGAAGTAAAAGCAAGGATTCTTGCCTCCCAATACGACCATCAAAAAGTAGACATCCCCGACAACCCAGAATTCGAGTACGCCATCAGGTCTAAAATCAACTCCTCGGAACCCAATCCACTCAACTCCACAATAACCCAACAAGAGTTGAACGCGGTATGAGTAACCTCAAAAGTAATGCAATGGGACGAGACCTTATACACAACCAGAGGCTTAAAAACCTATCCGAAGTCAATAAAAAGCATCTCTTCCTTTTCAACAGTATGCTTACCACATCCTACGTCCCGACTGACTGGAAACAGGCCACCATAATCCCTATTCAGAAACCGGACAAATCAGCAGAAAACCCAGAATCATACCGCCCCATCTCACTGACATCCTGCCTGGGAAAAACAATGGAGAACATAATCAACCAAAGACTAACATGGATGTTCGAAAAGAATGGATTACGGCTAAAAACTCAATCAGGCTTCCGTAAAGGAAGAGGAACTATGGACAACGTCATCGGCCTAGAACACTACAATCGAGAAGGGTTCAACAAAAGAAGTCCAACCAATACATACGCAGTCTTCCTTGATGTGGCAAAAGCATTCGACACCAAATGGATCCAAGGACTCCTCTACAAACTCAGTAACAAGGGAATATCTTAGGCAACATCTTAGGGTGGCTCAATAATATACTCCGCAATCGAACATACCGCGTTCGTGTAGGTAACAACTACTCCGAAGACTACCCCTTAAAAGTTGGAGTGCCGCAAGGATTGCCACTGAGTCCTTTCTTATTCTCTGTTATGATGGACGACTTCCCAATCCTCCCCAATCCAGAACAAACCCTCATGTTTGCGGATGACACAGAATTCCACATTCATGCCAAAAACGGACAGGAAGCAGAAGAACTAATCTCACCTTACCTTGAATCCATCAGCAAATGGAGCAAGAAATGGCGTGTAAAGTTCTCCGCCGCAAAATCCAACCTGGTCAATTTCACCAGACAAAAACGCTCGCAGATTCAACCGCTGCTGTTCCTCTCAGGCACAAGAATACCTGAAACAAAAGAGGCAAAACATTTGGGTATATCCTTCGACAAAGGGTTGCGCTGGACTAAACAAACGGAAGTTGCAATCAGCAAAGCGGTTAAACTAAGAAACCTATTTAAAATTCTCTCCCAATCCAAGCAGAGACCAGACATGGACTCACTTTGCATTCTGTACAAGGCGCTAGTCCGAAGCAGGATCGAATACGGGATCATAGCTTACGGCTCAAATTGCAAAACCAGGAAAAAAAAAAACTAGAGACCATACAAAACAGCATCCTACGGCTTATTTCCGGCGCCCCAATAACCACTCCAATCAAGGAAATGCAGTGCGAACTGAATATGGACTCTTTCTCAATAAGGCAGACTTGGCTGGCCGGGTGGTACATCTTCAGAGTTGAAAAACAACCAGACCACCCCTTATATCAAAACTGTTACAATCTAAAACGGCAGCCTAAACCATGGAAGAACCAGAACATACCATCCCTCAAGCTAGCAACAGAACACATGACGCTGGCCGACATCGAACTATTTCGAGAACAACCTATGGGAAGGCAACAACTACAAGACCCAGCACCATGGGCAAGACTCCCAGTCACAATAGGATATTTCCCAATTTCCAAAAACGCCGCGTCAAAAAACATAGCTGAAGCTCGAGCCCTTTTCAACAACATTAGACATAACCAATTAAGGTCCACCACAATGGCCTATACAGACGGCTCCCTCAATAAAACTACGGGAAAAACGACCTGCGCGCTTTACCTCCCGACCTTAGAAATTGAAGAAACATACACGTTAAACAATCGCTCCTCCATCTTCACAGCCGAAGCCCATGTAATACTGAAAGCCATGGAAGCAATCTACCATCATGAAGAATTAATAAGCGAACTCACCGTGCTCACGGATTCCAGATCAGTCCTCCAAACCATTGAAAACCCTGGCAGAGAAACACATGAAATCATTGACACCATCCTTAGCACAGCTGAAAAGTTTAAAAGTGCAGGTACCAAAGTGAACCTCTACTGGATACCAAGTCATGTTGGAATACCAGGTAATGAGAGAGCAGATAAGCTAGCGTCAGAGGAAAGTTCCAGACAAGGCACTGGCAGACTCATCAACAACCAACTGTCCGCTCTAGAACAGAGCTCCATCTTCAGGGATAACCTAAAGCAAATAAACATGACTGAACTGCAAAGAGGCCATGAGAAAGATAACACACATCAGAGGAAAAGAACTGGCCCTCTAAAATGGCACTCACATAAATCCAGATACATCACAAGGTTATTATTCAGACTGCGGACAGGCCATAACAGGCTCAAAGCCAACCTAGCCCGTTTCAACAACCAAGTCAATCCAATATGCAGAAACTGTGAGGAAGAACATGAAACCACAATACATGTCCTGCTGGAATGCTCCGCCTTAGAGATAGAAAGAACAGAAATCAGCAGCTATCTGACAACAAACAATATCGAACACAACTTAACGAACCTTCTGGGACTCAACCTCGATATCCACAGCACCAAACAATACGAGATCCAAAGGCTACTAACTCGATACCTAAAAGAAACGAGACTAGTCGACATAATCTAAACAGTGAGCAAGTGTACACTTCCTTACCTTACCCACAACAACCAGAGATCAACACAGCAAAGAACAAAAGCAAGGAAACACGCATACCAAGCCAAACACCAACTCAATGCTAACGAATGACGGCCCTCTGATTGGCTCTCTCAACGCTTATACCCTTCCATGTATTTCTGCTTTCCGCTCCCACATTTTCCTGATACACACAGCGTGGTTTTCCGTGGGAGTGGAGTTCGCGCTTTGATTTGTTTGTTTCTTTGTGTATTTATATTACTTACATTTATTGTTTGCTGTTTGTTAAGTTTTACAAATACAACATTTTTACTTATATCAATTGTTTTTTTCATTTTATATACTAGACTGAATCACAATACTAGACCTTGTCAAGAGCTATCCCTTGTCAAGAGCTATCCATTTCTGTAAAATTTATTAATTTTCGTCTTATAATTTTCCCGCAAAAAATTATTTTAATTTCACGTATTATTGGGGGATGGGGATTACCGGATACCCGCTTAACCGCACCGACCTACCTGAAAAATGACAAATCGGTTTACTATTCCAATAAGTAATTTTTAAGCAATATTTTTTCAGAAATGGATAGATCTTATCAAGATATGTCCATTCCTATAATTGTTAAAACTTTTGGACTTATAGTTTTCCCGATTCTCCCAAAATCGGGTTTTGAAACCGTTTTTCTCCGGCCCGCACCAACCCAGTTGCCCATGGATGATAATTCACAATAAATCTAATTGAAACATACCCATGTTTAATTCATTCTTGTTTTATAAATTGAAAAGCGATTTAATAAAGGTATAAATAGTGTATTAGAATAAATTACAAACAATAAAAGTAAACCAAAATAGTATAAATAAACACACGAAAAATAAACAAATGAAGACGACAGCCCGACGAAAAACTCCACACACGCCCAACACACACCACACACCACAAGCAGAAGGAGTGGAGGGGCTTTAGGGTGAGGAGAAGGAGAGAGCCAATGAGAGGGCCGGAATAGTCCCGCTGGGATGTAGCTGTGACGGTCTCGACCCTTCGAGACCGTCTCGTGGAGACCAAGTTGTTAAGAGTATCTTAAAATCCTTAACTTTTAGTTAAAGATTTCCAGTAAGTGTAGAAAATCACCTCTTTGAAAAAGATTTGTGTCCACAAAGCAATATTTTCATCATTACATTTCACCATTTCAATCAAATTTTCATCGGGATGGATGGTGGATAAGGACTCCGTCTAGAGATTTATGGATATGAGTATGTAGGTTCAAGTCTATATTATGTCATGTTATCAATGTGAGTAAAATTTTAAAAAAATTTTATTTTATCTCTAAGTGAAAATGTTTAATCCGTTTATATATTTTTTCCTAAGTGATTAATTCAATTAACTACAAGAACAAGAAGAAAATTTTTCATTAACAAGATAAAACTTATATATTTTTAACATAATACTTTTTTTTCTTTTTAACTACTCAATTGACCTATTGCTGTCAAACTAGCACACTTTTCATTTCAAAAATTTGATTTCCTTTTGTTTTATCTTTATTCATATGTTTATGTAACTATAACAAGTGTTAAAGATTTTTGGGGGTATTTTTTAACTAGGCTATAATTGCGAGCGCCAGATGGTGTCGTCGTAACCCTTGTTTTTCTAGGGAACGCCTACCCGCCATAGGAGGTATTTGAGTTTACAGGCCTTAAGCATTAAGTAGGCCTTGGTTCAAACGGGGTGACGGGTAAACAAAAAAAGACTAAAACTCGGGCAATGCACTCTGGGGGTTTTCGTCTGCTATGTGTTTATTTATTTAATTTTTTTTCTTATTTATTTTGGGGGAAACGTGGTAAATTAAGAGAACTTATAATTATGATTATAATTATTACAGATGCGGAAGATCAGCGTTTTCCTCTAGAGTTTGCATTTTTTTATTAAGAAGAGGAGCATGTTACGAATTTCTTGAAACAGAGCAGGAATATTGACTTATAAGAAGCCCTGATCTGAAATTCAACGGTGTAAATATTCTGATGGGTTCGCTTACAGGTTACAGCCAGCTCGCGACGCCAGTTCCAGGGAGCGATGCAATCGTCGTAATATTTTGATGCAGGTTAATGCCTTTCTTGCCATCGCACGTTAATTAGCTACAATTGCAAATTGCGAATAAAAAAAAAAGACAAAAAGGAAATAAAAAGGGGGAAAAAAAGAAGACGATAAGAACAAGATAAAGGTGGATAACATATAGCCATATAACTATATAGCCATCGATTGAAAAATTGTGATGGTTAACAAGAAATCATTTCTACTGGCTCCTGTTGCCGATCCCAATTAAGCAAATGATGACGAGTTTAATTAACCTGTAGGCCGATATGTCCCTCGCAGATTTCACGATTGCATAATTTCCTTTCAGTTTTGAAAATCCGCATCAGTGATCATTAGCAGAATACCAAATTGATTTATTTATTTTTTTCAATAGAGCAGTAAAACATCCTGCATTGGGCGTTTTCCACAAATGTGAAAATCTCATTTGTGTCCAAGTTGGTCTGCTGCGGCTGCAGCTCTTATCGAGAAACCATCTTCTTCACCTTTAAAATTAAGTTTTCATAACTATAATTTAGATTTCCCCCTTTTCTTCCTAGCAGTGGGTACCCTATTCATCTTTTTATTTCCCAATTTTTTTCTAGCCCCAGTTCTATCTACTTTATTTTTATTTTATTTTTGTTTGTAAGTTGCTCGTCTCTTTTAGCCGAAAAATTTCGTTTGCTGCCAGAAATTCGTCTGCTACAAGGAGATGAACAACAAACCATTCACAAACAATAGCTAAATAAAAAGAAACCAAATTAGTGACATCACTCTTTTATTTTCCCTTTTCCAGGTATCAGAATCCCACTAGGTTGACCAGGGCAACAACCAACAATTGAATAGTCAATTAGAAAGCAACCTTCTAAGCCTACCATCAATAACTAAGAAAAATGTAATTAAATAATGAAATAATCAAAAAAATTTGTTCGTGTCACTCTTCACTCATTGTATTTTCTTTATGTTGTTTATGAATAAAACACTTGATGCTTACTCTTTAAAATACATTGAGTTTTTTTTATGTACTTGTGTTTACATACATTCTTGGTAATTTAAAACGTTGGAATAATAATAAGTAAAAGTTAGAATTCAAATTTGAATTACGCGCGTCAACAAAATGGCCGCCGCGATGGATTCCGGGAAGGGGCCAAGGGGTGTACATTCTATTGCAATTTACGGTTCTTAAACTATAAAACCGAAGTAAAATATCACATCAAAACGTGTTGGAGATAATAAAGAATCTCAAAAATTCTCTGTTTATTTTGGTGTATATTAGTAACCAAACAACGTACCCAAAAATGTCTGTTTTTGGCACTCCCCCCCCCCTAAAATGTCATAAAATAAAATAATTAATTACGTTTTAAGTTTTCAGCGGATTTACATAAATTTTATGGCAATCGATAGATATTTAAAAGGGCTATCTTTTTGGTGAATTTTATAAAAAAAATTTGAAAAGGAAAAAATGTCTTAACGAAAAAATTTTTTTTCATTTAATCGATTAAAGCGCAGTATTGGACCTAAGCGACAAAACGCAAAAAATTTGTTTCATTTGGATTTTTTTTAGTAAATGGACCAATGTCTCCAACTGGACCAAGTTTGGTACAGTTGGTGACAAATACGTGAGGAAGTACGGCAAAAGTGATGCCGCCAGAAAGCGATTAATCACCAAGATAACTAAAACATTGGTAAGTATCTACACCATCATATAAATGTTATTTAGTTTACTATTAATTTATTCTTTACTGCAGCCAGAAGTGCTGTACAACTTGTTTGGTGTGGAAATCCTCGTTACAGTTTAGTCTCCCTCTTTAAAGCATAGATCATGCAGAACTCTGTCAACTGGGGTGAACATGAATATTTTTCTTGCAATTGAAAATGGAAAAAGATTCAGAAGACACCTGGAAAAACTTTCTTCGTGCTTTCCACGCAATGATATTTTAAGTTTACAACTATGTTATTGTCCATGTACTGTAGATGTATATGTAGTATTTTAATAACATTACAGTCTTCACAGGAATACATGTCCCTAATTGGACTACTGACTCACCTCTATTTCATGTGAGAACAGATGATCACCCTGCGTCATTTGAAGGTAGAGGTTATAGATCTACGTATTAAGGCACACCTATAGGAAAGAAGTTAATTTATTTGTGATTTTATATTTCAGAATCCTCTACATTCCTTGAAAGTATTCTAAGGGATGTTCAAGAAGAGTCTCATTTCACAAACAGTGACATGGAGAACAAAGAATTTCTACGCAAGGAAAAGAATGCTGTGAACAAGCAACGTTCGAAGCGTTTGGCTCAGGTATCAAAGGATTAGGAAGGCAATCTCAATATTGCCATGAAGGCATGGGCTGCAAGTTATGCCACTGTCCCTCTACCTGCTGGATTTGCAAGAAAGAGATTAATTCCAACTACATCCGCTGTACTAGGACTCTGGCCAGGTTTTCCCACTAGAAGTTACACTCTGTTAAGCAAGTCTGTTCTGGTCAAATGGTTCCCTTTAAAACATAAGACCCCTTCGACCGCTGCTATGAAATATGTAGAAGTGCTCGATCAAATGTCGACTGAATGTATGTTCTTTAATTCTTCTTATACTCAATAAATACATTGGTGTAACCGTGAAATCGAAGATTTGCTTATAATCAATAAATACATCGGTGTTAACCGAGAAATCGAAGACTTGCGTGAAATGTAGAATGCCACATTGAAAATTTAAAAATCCCTCCCTTTTTTCTCGATTGCCCCTGGATGACTGTGATTTGCGGAGCCTTTTCCAATGAATTCAATAATAAAAGGTTCATTTAAAATGGTTTAAAATAGATCACAAGATCCACCATGAAATGAGCATCATGAAAAGTTCAATGTTTTTATGAAATAGTTGCTATATAAAGTCGAACGAGAGCTTTTAAAAATATGGTTTTTGACGTTTTCCCCTCCTCCAGAAATAGTTAAAATGAAATCGATGATGAAGTTAGTCATGAAGACTATCCTGTGTTCTTCACAACCAACTTAAGGTAGTTTGTCCGCTACAAGCGAAGTTAGACTTTCCGTGAAACAAAATTTAGAAAAGATTTAAGTGCGTGAGTTGCTTCGAATCGGTAAAAGGTGGACTCGAATCACTGCCAAAGGATTTCACGGTAAAAGATTTAATTTAATGCCTCAAGTTCACTACACTTTACCTTTTCAAGCTCCTGAAAGCAGTAAAAAAGATTGGTTGTGAAGAACACAGGATAGTCTTCATTACTAACATCATCATTGATTTCGTGATTTTTGTGTACTAGAATGAAGTGCATTGCCAAAGAAAAAAAACTCCAAATAAAAGAAGAGAAGAGTCAGTCAGCGCGGAAAGAAAAAAACTTTAATTATTTAACTAATTACTAATGTAACATTTGATTTTAAATATTGCGTATTATCCAAGAAACAATAACATACTACAGTGAATAAATTTTCTGTTATTTTTTTGCATTTTTATTTCCTTTTCCATTTTTTTGTCCTTTTCCCCATTTATTCGCTTCGTTTCCAAATACACCCTACTGAAAACGCATTTCATCACTAAATTTAGCAAAATATGGTTGTGCTATAAGAAAAAATTAAAACGCGTCTGCTAGACTATTTGTTTTGAAATTGACAGTTCAGCAAATAAAAAAGTGTTAAAAAAGTTACAAAAGTGCACGAAATGGAATCTGGAAATTCCACGTTCATCGACATAGTTATCTTCTTCCATGTTTCATTCTTCAATTCCTTAGTAATTAGGGTATTGAAGTCTCCTTTCATCACCTCCTATGGAACGAATTATATGATTTATTGAGCACATCTAGTAAAAATTGCTGCTGATGACTAAGATATTAATATCGTATATATTGCTTACCTTTTCTTCAATGCATAAATCCAACAGATAATCCGTCTCGCGATCGGACCAAACATCGCGTTTCACTTTCTCCTTCATTCCGTCAGTTTTCGTCCCCATTTCATCCAAATATCACCTGTGCAAAAACAACTGCAAACACATCAAAATAATTTTTAAATACTTATGTCATGCTTGTTTCGTGTACATTCGTCAGAAAACGTTTGCAAGCTTCAACGGCATTGGCCGAAATTAGCCCCGCCTTAATTTTGACAAGTTAAGCGAAAAAATGCTAAGCCGACATAAGTATAAATTTTTTTTTTTTTTCAAAATCACGTCTTAAGTGAAGAACGATAAGTTTCACTTATCGAGCCGAACTTGACTTATGTCGGCTTGGCAAAAGTATGGTGTTCAAAATTCGACCCCTGGTATGCGAGAGCCAATCAGAGCAAAAAAGTGTTAAGACGGCTCTAATTGGCGCTTGCTACCGTTACCGCATCGAAAACCTAAATAAAAGATTAAGTAATTACAGGGTTTCCATGTATTTTTAAATTAAGAGTATCTTAGAATCCCTAACTTTTAGTTAAAGGATTCCAGCAAGTGTAAAAAATGGCCGCTTTAAGAAAGATTTGTGTCCACTTAGTAATATTTTCCATGTTACAACATCACACCATTACTGCGGGATTGCTCAATGGTATGGAGATGATGATTAAAGAAATCGTCGAGATCTATTGATGTGAGATAGAAGGTTCAAGTCTATGTTATGCCATGTTATCAATTTCCCGATAGCGATTCTATCAACAGTAATTTCCTCATCATTCATCAGAACCGACCCCCCCCGTTTTTTCTGAGATTTTCTCCCGATAGTTGACTCCTTTTTTTACGTAGGGTACCTGCATTAACCTTTGCTTGATTTTTCCACCTTTCAATTTAGGATGCGGACATTGTGTCATTTTCTAGAGCACATAGGGGAGACTGGAGTATGCCGGGGCACCGGGTCAAGAGGGACAGTAGGAGGAAAAATAGTAGATTTTAATAAAATTAAAAATTATTTTTAGTATGTTATTTAGATACATACAATCTGTTTTGGCATGAAATTTGGTTGAGTTTCGTCAATAACTGTATCAGTTATTTAAAAAAACTAAAAAAACGGGTTTTTTTAGTTAATTTTGTCTCCGCCATTTAATGTTTCTAGAAAAAAATAATCGCAAATGACATGTAAATTTAATATGGAAATTAAGCTTAATCATTTCTTTATCGTAAAAAAAATATAATTTTCGATCAATTACTGTAGATAATATTAACGTTTTAAAAAAATAGTCTTTATCGGGAAATCGGGACAGCTGTTTTTGACTGAAATGGGACATTAGTGGGCGGGTTTGGCCTTCAAGCCCATCACTCATCACCGAGCTCATGGCGCCATTACTGTTCCTTACAATGATAACAAGCAATCGATTATTCAGCATATTAATCGATTACAATAAGCCCACCCACCCCCCTATCTTGTAATAAGGATATTTTTATCATATAAGAAAATTTTTTATTAACACAATAATCAAATTTCAAACATTTATTAACTTATGGAGTCTATGCAATGGGACGCTATTTCAATTTTTAAAATTTTTTAAAATGAATTTTAAGGCGAAAACGGAGGACGTCCCTCACCACCCCCCCTAGTGTCCTCACTTACCCCTCAAAATAGGCTCCTCCCACAAATCTAAGAAAACTTTAAAGGTCTTATATGGGAAAATGGTTTATTATTAAATTATATAAAAAATATGGGGGGTACATTACAGTATGGAATACATAAAAACAAAATAATAAATTAATTTAATGATTAGTTTGGGAAATATAGTGGGAAAACGAAAACCGTCCTGGCTTACTCCAGTCTCCCCTAACTTAGAGATAACCAGAGATTAGACATGATGGGGAAAAATCCAATTATATTACTCTGCATCTCTGCATCCCGTTTTTCCCGTTTCATGTAATACATTGTATTTTTATTTACTAACCCTTCACTTATCCACACCATTCCTTGAAAAAAGTCTACTCGAAACGTAAACCGATTGAGTATTTGTTGTTTAGGTCGGTGTGGCCGTGTGGGTTGGCGGGTACCAGAAAATTAAATAAATTATAATCCTTAAAATTAAATTTCTAAATTAAAATAAATTGTAGAAATGGATAGCTCTTGATAAGAACTGTCTTTTTTTGAAAACTAATCGCTTAAAACCCTTGACTCAATTAGTTAACCGATTCAGTATTTTTCTGGTAGGTCGGTTCGGTTTCACAGGTCTCGGGTAATCCCCATCCCCCCTTAATAAGTAAAAATTAAATAATTTTTTCCAGACGAACTATAAGTCCGAATAAAAAAAACTTATCTTTACAGGAATGCATAGCCCTTGTCAAAAGCTTTCCATTTCTGTAAAATTGATGGAAAAATTTCATTTAATTTATTTTAAAAATCGAGTTTTCTATTGTTAGTGTTTTAATTTTTCTGTAAATATGTTATGAATGTGAATTAATTGAAACGTCATTCCCTTCCAATAGAATAGAAAATAAAAAAACGGGTTTTTTGCTATCTCCCTGAGAGTCGGTCAGCCTAACTCACTAGCGAACCGAGTGGGGATTCTTTGAACCCCTTACTAAACATCCGCCGTTCCCTCCCAGCGACAGGGATAGGGTGATCGCGTACCTTTCCTATTATATATTGTCGCGGGGGGAAAACAGCAGATGTGCTTATCTCTTCCTAGAGACGCTATAGTCGATGCTGTAGTTACGAATGTTAAAACTTTCTTTGATGTCATCGGGCAATACTCCTTATTAAGTAGAAATTCCAGAATAGCCTTAAAAAGTACAGTAAAATCGGATAACCCCAGGAAGAGGGCGTAAATTCCAAGCTAGTATAAAACTCACTATTATTTTTCCTGTAGTGACTCTTCTTCCGCTAGACGTGTAGACGTTGGGTAAAGATTAACTCTTTCATTTCTTGTATTTCTTGTATTCTTCTTTTCTTTGAAGTAAGTCCAGTGTGACAATATCATGGAGAGATCATTAAGAAAAACGAAGTTGTTGGGTTTTTTCGAAGTTAGTGTTCACGATTGGTGGAACCCTAGTTTTCTTTTTAATTTATTAATCCTAGCTTCATCAAGCTAGAAATACGAATTAGTTAGCTTGAGTATTGGAGGGTATCGGCAGTGGCCTAAAATGAAACTTGTGCAAGCTATGAAACCGTAGGCTTGCTGTTCCGCTTATGAGAATCAAGCAATTAGAAATTAAAAGAAGGTAGAATATAAAGGAGTTAAAAAAATTATAAATGGTTGGTAAATGAAGAGTGATTATATTAACTGATGTGTTGATCTTGTTTATTGAGCTCTTCCTCCAGCAAGAATTAAAGTAGTGGACGTATGCTACCTCAGACCTTTTTTGGGGGTAACACTGGGGGTAACAACAAGATGGGTATTTGATTGTTGTATTCTGCCGTTCTAGTTGACGCGTTGTTGCCGTTGAAACTTCTCCTACCGCAATGGATGGTGAAATTATTGTGAGAAACCCTAAAACTAAATTTAAAAAACTAAAGTGAGAAGCATCATATGAAAGACAAAGAAAAGGAGCTGTCTCTAGCAAGGAGCGACTGGTAACAAAATCTCCCATAGTTGACCACCAAAGCAGGTCTTCTGATGCTCGGAGCGTAATCTTGGTATGTTTTTGTAAATTGCCTTTTTTCCTTTCTCATTTCCGTTATTTAAAGCACCTGGACGTCCCACAAGCGTGCCTGGGTGTAGTTGATGGCCTAAATCACCAATTAAGGTTGCCTAAAATCTTGGCCATGTCATGCAACGTGGCAATTCTCTCTTTTTACAACTTCCACTTTCTTCTCCGTCAGGGGAAAAGTAATCGAAATTGGATTGAAAATTAACCCTAAATACTCCATGAATTGCGGAGGGCTTTGTATGGATTTGTCTGGGCAAAAAATAAATCCTAGATGTGCCAAAATGAACTTTCTGAGCTGAACTGCTTCCTTCCTAGCTATTTGCAATGATCCGATCAACAATAGTGTAAGGACTCTAAAATGTAACGTAATTGTTTTAAACTTAAAGTTGTCTAGCTAAAGTTTCTGTGCCTTTTTTTTTTCCTTCCCTTGACCTCGTTTTCCTCCCCCACTATCGATTTTATTGTTTTATCACCTTCTTCCGTTTGACCGGTGTGTCAATGTCTTCACTTTATCTCTTGACCTTGTTTCACACCAGTTCACATTCCTTCGTGAACTGGTGGCTTGTGTTTCCTTTTTTATTACCCACGCCAACTTTAGCGTCCCCAGACCAGGATGCAGTATAAAACCCACATCTCTTTCGCCCCCGTGCCAGTCCCTTTTTAGCTAGCGTGCATAGTAGTTGTGCAGTGTACTCAGTGTTGCCACGAAAAAATTTTCTCTAAAGCCAAAAAAGTTGCCAAATTGGGCAAACAAAGCCACTTGAAACGTTAAAAAAACCCACTTTTAAGCCACTTTCCCAAAAATAAAAATAACTATTAAAGCTAGTAAGACCAGTATTTTTGGTGTATTCTTTGTTTTCCTGGTTAAGTTAGCCACTAGGATTCAATTTGAGACATCAGAGATCAGACAGAGTATAGATAAAATCAGAGTCATAGAACCCTGGTTGGTTCACGACATGGAGGGAATCGTCTGTCGTTGTGTCTAATTTCAGAAATAGCAGCCAGAGACTCCAGCGGGTGTGTGATAAATGCACCAATCAGGAAAGATGTTTGAAAACTTCAACAGCCAATCACAACAGTGATAAGGGAAACGACGGACCAGACGACACCAGAAAAATTTAAGCTTGAAAAGAAACACTGACAATGGCCGTTGAATAACTCAGTTTCTCTCGATAGATGACTCTGATTCTTGTTTCCTCCACTGTGCCCCGCCCCAAAACCGTCGAAATTTTAGACATACAGACCAATGAAACGCGATATAGGGATTCCTCCCAGCGTGAACCAACCAGGGTTCTATGACTCTGGCTAAAACTAAAATAAGCCCATTTTGAAGCCAAATCATGGGGAAATTTCGGGAAAAGTCAGAAATAGCCAAAATGCCAGAAAAAAAATTAGAAAAGCCAATCGTCTAATTTTCAAACAAAAAAAAGCTAAAATACACGGACCTAAGAGGTCGATTCCCACCTTTTGAAATGGACGTGCCACCTGAATACACTGCAGGAAATCGGCTGGCCGTTTGTTTACTCCTTTTCGACCCTGGCAATTAGGACATGATTGCACATAATTCGTAACATCAATCGCCAAACGCTCCCAAAAGAATCGATTAGAAGTTTTCGTTAGGGTGCGTCGAACTCCCATATGCCCTGATGTCAAGTCGTCATGGTATGCCTTTACGACGCGTTCCCGAAAGGAACGTGGGACGCACAGGCGACGACACTGTTTACCGTTTTTAATGGTCTGTAAGCATAGTCGCCCATTGAATAGACAGAAGTTTTTGGTCCATCAGACGACGCCACCGCGGGACCCGACGCTGCTCCGCAACGAATTCTTCCTCCGGTCCAAAATCCACCGATCTGCTACTCCCCACAAGTCCAATGGCCGCACAGCGATCTTCTTCTTGGTCTTCGTTCACGGGTAAAGGGCATCGCGAGAGGCAATCTGCGTTGTCATGGAGTTTTCCGCTTCTATACCGGATTTCGATGTCCTACTCCTGTATCGACAACGGGCCAACGGGCTAGCCGTCCAGCGAGATCTCGTTTGGTTAACAAGCAACACAGCGCCTGGTGGTCTGTAACTACCACGATCTGGCATCCCCATACATAACCTTTAAATTTTTTTAAGGCCCAAACCAAGGCCAGGCATTCTTTCTCGGTGATGCTGTAATTTATTTCGGAGCTGCTTAACAGGCGGCTGGCATAGGCCAACGTTTGTTCTTGCCCTTCCACTCGTTGTGCCAATACCGCACCAATGCCGTAGCCACAGGCATCGGGAATGATTTCCATCGGTAGGTCATAATTCGGATGAGCCAGGACTGGGGCTGCAAGCAGCTCTTGCTTCAGTGTGTTGAAGCTGGACTCCTGGTCAGGACCCCAATCAAACACTGCATCCTTTTTGGTTAACAAAATTAACGGGCGTGCAATTATAGAAAAATCTTTGATGTGTGGACGATAATAAGAGCACAGGCCAAGATAGCTCTGTACTTTCTTCACTTTAAGAGCCACCGTCTTTCCTTCGTTGCACGGTGGGAACTCCTTTACTGCTGCTAATTTGTCCGGGTCTGGACGAATACCATCCGCATCCACTACATGACCTAATACTTTCAAACTGGTTTCCGCAAAATGACATTTGGACACCTTCAACTTAAGGCCCGCTTTCTTTAAACTCTCCAATACCAACCTTAGTCGTTCGACATGGAGGTCGATTTGTGACGAGTACACTATGACATCATCCAAGTAGACGAGGAACGCTGTCCATCGAAGTCCGGCCAGTATAATATCCATGGACCGCTGGAATGAACTGGGACCGTTCGATAGGCCAAATGGGAGTACCTTGAACTGGTACAACCCATCAGCCGTAATGAAGGCAGTCTTGTGACGGTCCTCGTCTCTCACCGGAATCTGATGATATCCGGCTTGTAAGTCGAGGATGGAAAAAAATTCTGCTCCTTCCAATCGACTCAGCACATCCGCAATTCTTGGTAGAGGATAAACATCCCGTACCGTGACCGAATTCAGCTTTCTGTAATCGACACAGAATCTCCATGTTCCATCCTTCTTTCTGATTAGCACCACCGGTGCGGACCACGAGCTGTCCGAAATTTCGATAATTCCCGCCTCTTCCAAACTTTTTACTTGTTCGTTCACGATGGTTCTAGCCTTCCACGCGCTGGCATACGAGGCATGATGGATTGGCGGGGAATCTCCCGTTTCAATGTTGTGTTCGGATATGTTGCAGCGTCCTACTTCCGAAGCGTTTGCCGCAAAACATTCAAAATTCTCTTCTAGCAATTGGAACATTTTTTCACGTTTGTCTTTCGGAATGCCATGATTGACTTGTTTTTTTAGGTCGTCTATGAGTGTCCTCCGCTGATTCACTTCTTCCTTTGTTGGTGGTCTGGTCATTGGGGAGTTCTCTTCTTTTGTCGTTAGGCCACAGCTCAGCACTTCTCCGCCATAGCCACTGATGACTCCCAATGTCGTCCCCTTTGGAATCCACACGCTAGTCGACGTTAAATTGGCCAACGGGGTGAAATCCACTTTGGCTGTCAGTAACGCGTGTCCCACCGACACTCCCTTGGTTTGTAGAAGTTTTCCTGCTGGTTCGAAACAAAAGTTCTCCGCCTGTAAAGCTGGCGCTACTGTCATCACATTGGCCACTGAGAAAGAAGGGATTGTTACATCAGCGTTGGTAATCAATTTAACCGACCGTGTTTGGTGATCTGTCCGCTGCGATGTAATGGCTGCAAGAGGCTGATCTCCAAACGTAATTGAGGCCTTCGGCTCTCGATAATCGATTTGTACTTTGCCATACTGTTTCAGGAAATCATTGCCCAAAATCAAATCAATTCCGTCCATCCCAAATACCACCGCTTCGCAAGTTGCTGTTCCCATTTTGTGGTTGACCGAAATGGTGGCTGCTCCCATCAACGTTGCTTGTTCTCCATTAGCCATCACCACCCGCGGTCCGTCCCATGGACGCATCACGAACTGGGATGCACGTAGCAGCTCCGGTGATATAACTGTCAGTGCTGCCCCTGTGTCGACGACTGCCATTACTTTCCGTGTTCCACAAGTGACTTCTTCTCTGATCAGCTTGCTGAAATCTAGTCTAAGGATAGGTTGCTCCTTTATCTCGTCCTGTGTTGATGAATCTGCAGTCGTCTCGGCTAGCTGGGACACGATGTTGATTGGCGCGGGAGGACCCAACGGCCTTCTCTGTGGGCCAGGAGGACCTGAGTAGGGTCGTTGTCGGAAACGAGCAGATTGCGGATTTTCCCAACAATTCCGGTTCATGTGCCCCGTTCCGTTACAACAGTAACATTTGAGTACTCCGTTATTATTTCTGTAGATTCTCTCCGACTCTCCCCACGTAACTGTCTTCTCGTTTCCTGGTCTCTTCGGAGGTGGAGTTGCTTGAATCTTCAAACTTTCTACCGCACCTTACAGTTCTTTAATTACTTTCCATAATTCCGTATCAGCCACAGTTGGAGCTGGTTTTGGAAGGGTCCGAATGAAATCAATTGGAACATCCGCCACTCTGGTTGCTGCCACCCAGAGCACCGCGTCCGTTCAGTTTCGTCTATTGGCCAAGAGCTTGGCATCAGTAAACCGTTTCGCCGCCTCTAAAAATTCTTTGCCTGTTTTGGGTTGTAACGGGTACAATTTTTCGACCAACGAGGGCCGTAATCCCCCAAAAAGGTAGTCGACTTTGGTGGCTTCCGCCATTGTTGGATCCACCACCCTACAAAGATCAATAACATCGTAATAGTAGTTAGTGGTCGCTTCTTCGATACCTTGAACCCGGTTCCGCAAGCGTCTTTCCTGGAACAGCTTGTAGTTTTGTTGCTGAAATTCTTTCAAAAACAGTGTTCTGACTCCAGTCACTGCCGGAAGATCAGCTGCGTTGAGGCCAACCCCCGGTCGTATGGGTAAATCACGCCACTCCGTCGGAAGTGTGGAGCACAGGTACCATTTTCTTGCCGCTCCATCCAGATACATGCTGAAATTCGCCCTTAGCTCCGTATCGCCCCATTGATTGTACGCTCCCGTTGACTCGTAACGCTCAAGCTAGTCGAAGGCGTCATCTTCCGGCGTTGCCTTAAAGACCTTGGGACTCAAAAACTTTATCTGAGGTCTTTATCTGAAGTCTTTATCAGTACCTGAATCACTATCGGTATCTGCAAATAACTGCTCCTCGTCAGTGCTATCCCCGTTTTCCTCTTCTTCGCTTTCTTCGCTACTTTCGTGTGCGTCGTCAATACTCTTGTCTACGTTAGATTCTTCAAGATCTTTCGCAGTACTCTCCAACTCGTCGTCTTCACTTTTTTCGCTACCTTCTTTAACTGCCTCAATACTCTTGTCTACGTAAGATTCTTCAAGATCTTTCGCAGTACTCTCCAACCTTTTTTAGCCTGGATTACCCGCTGCCCACTTCCCACTACGTCCTCTGTGCTGTCCGGCTCAACAGTTTTTCCTTCCAGATGCTGTTCCGGTACCGGGCGCGTAGATGGAGGCAAAGGGTGTAAACGTCTGCTCGGATCTCTTGGACAACTAGGCCAACGTCGATTCGATGACTTTCTCATTTACCTCCGGCAAAAAAAATGATTAATGTCTTTCTGCATTACAATACCTCAAAATCTTGTCACAGCAATAAACGATTTCCTTGAGAGAAAGCTAATAGAAACCAAATAGTCTTACCCACTGTCAGCCGAAAACGTGGCTCCGTATCCAACAATTTAAGATTTGGCACAACCCGTTGGTTAAACCGCTTGTGGTAGAGCCCCTAAACGATTTTCGCCTCTGACAATGAATAATACTATAAGATAAACTTCCTTGCCTTGTCTCCTTAGTAATGCTGCATCTCCACCATTTGTTACACTTGGGGGTGATGTGTAACACGAGTGTATTAGGACGTGCACACTTTAAGACGTCAAGTAAGAACATTGCATTCAAGAGACACTACACCGCCTATTTATGGTAGGCGAACAGCAAGGTTGAATCATCGAGTAGTTTCGCCCTTGCTGTTTCTACGAACAATCGAGATAACCCGTATGACTTATTACTGAGCCAGGTCGGTTGTACGAGTACATCCGCCCTTGCTTGTTTCTACAAAAGAAGAAGATACCCTTAACCATTTACTACAAAGCAAGGCCGAACGTTCGAGTACATTCGCCCTTGCTTGTTTCCCCGAAGCGTCAGAGAAGGTGCAAGCGTCCTGTGATGCTACCGCAACATTCAGACAAAGCAAGGTCGAATGTACTCGTACATTCGCCCTTGCTTGTTTCCCCGAAGCGTCAGAGAAGGTGCAAGTGTCCTGTGATGCTACCGCAACATTCAGACAAAGCAAGGTCGAATGTACTCGTACATTCGACGATATGCTAGGATAGCGTGTCCTAATATCTCTAGCATTTAGCTAGAAACTTTTAATTAGCATAGAAAGCTTTGCCTAAATTAGATGAATTTAACCATGTCTAGTTTATATGGGTTCAAATGATGTCTTGTGGTAGTGTATCCACTTTGAAATTATTCATATACGGTAGCTTCCACACGCGTAGGGTAGGGCTACACCTGCGTAACCCATGCCAACTTTCCTTTTTTTCCTGAAGCATAGGGGTGTCATCTTTATAGCTAGCTAAACGTTAGGGATGTTAAAATGGTGTCGGCTTTTTAACTCGAAAACGAATGGACATATTAAATGAAGAAGAACAAGCGCAATTCAAAATTTAAAAAACAAAAACTCGAAGAAAAGCAGAAACAATTAAAAAGTTTGGAATATTGACGAAAAAATCTGAAAAAAATCCCTGATAACAGTCGTGTTGCATTTAATTCAGCTGTTGCTGGTGATTCTAATCTAAAATCAAAATTGAAGATCAAGAACACCAACAGGGCCTTGGATAGAAAAAATAAAAACTCTGTTATTGCCAGAAATAATTTGAATCGTAAGCACGGATCAGCAGCTCATGAAAACGGCAAGAAATATATCGTAGCATCTTAACCCTGGAAAAATTAACTCTAACAACTGATTAAGGACGGATTTCAAGTGAAAATATCACCAGTGTTCATCCAATTACGCCGAAAACGGAGTAGTAGCCATCAAGGAAAAAGCCATGTAAACACCATTCCAGTAAGACTTATTCGTTTTCGGAACCACTTTCACAAAACTCATCCAGATCAGCGACTGTGCAAAAGAACTTTCCGGACCGAGAATGAGCTTGCATATATATTGTAACCACCAGAATTGTGTTACATTCCTCAAGATGAGTTGCTATTGGGATCACAACAGCAAATTTACAGGCTCCTATTTCTTTATGAAATATACTGGTTCTAATTTTATTGGAACTCTGACACACAAATAACTGACGTGTGCTCTATCTTGATGAAGTTTGTAAAGAAAGGCTTTCGCCGATATCGACCACCAAGTAAGCGCTGATTACAGTGTCCCTGGCGGCCTTACATGTATTACAGATCAAATATAGTTGGTTTGAGGACGAGTCGAGCCCGACCTAGTTAGTTGCAAGTCAGATGGCAGATCGTGATCCGCAACACTATATGATTCCGGTCTTCCTTCTAGGGAGCCAGTCAAAACTCTTTTTAACGCAAGTCCTCTGGGAATGAACACGGAAAAATGCCTTGCTGACGTTTTATTCGAAACACCGTTTTACGTTGATCATAAGTCCATAAGTAGGGATACTTATATGGGGATCTAATCCTTTAATCCAGTAAGAAGTCATTATTGTAATACAGTACCCAACAACCGATAAAGAACACCCCCTTCGTTTTGCGTGCTTTCTTATGGCGCTACGTGTCTCACAAAAATGCAAATTTTTTACGGCTAAACATAGATTTTTTCTTCCTTTTTTCCCGATGAGGAGAGAAAATGATCTACAAAATATGTTTGCTTCACATTTTTGTAGGACATACCCCCACATCCCTACACCCTCGTTCATAGATTAAGTACACGTGCATTTCCCTCCATAAGCGTAGTGTAAAATAAAAAAATAAAAAATTAATACTTAGATAAGTGCCGAAATTTATTTTTTAAACCAAAAGATGTTGCGTCATTTAATGAATAGAACCGCGAATAAATGAAAAAAAAATTCAACTCCCTTTCCTATCCCTTGAAGTTTACTCCCTTCAAAAATTAGGGGCGAAAATCCTAACTTCTCCTCCAGTCACTAGGAGCCCTGGCGCGCGTGCCCCGCAACGTTCTGAAAAAAAAAGAAAAGAAATCAATGGCGGGATTTTGAATGAAAAAGCCAGACACGTCTTTGTTGAATCTTACTAATTACCATCTAATGAATAAGTATACCTTGGGAATCTCACTTATACCTTGATTTTTCATTCTTCAAAAATTGAAAAGTTTGATTGTATAAAGTTACTTTATTCTTATATTGCGCGTCGTGGCAGAACCAGGGCAGTGTCTCATGCAAGTAATTAATATGGGAAAGGGAAGTGATTTATCAGTGATAGAGAAAAGTACAATTGTAACAATGCAAGAGGGTGGTTCTTCTTATCGAGTAATTTCAAAGAGCGTAGGTTGAAGTATAACAGCTGTAAAAAATGTTTTGGATAGTTTTCAGAAAGAAAAAAAAGTTGTCCCTGGTCGTCAAACAAAGTGCAAGAAAGAACTTAAACTGTTCCAAAAAACTGCTCGATATTTGTATTTGTTATAAAAAAGAAGTCTACGTAAACCTTTGCCTGTTTTGACTGAAAAAATAAATCTCGCGGTCGATGTACCTGTCTCTTTATCAACAGTTAGAAGATGTTTAGTGACTTACGGAATGAATGGCCGAGTGGCATGCAAGAAACCGTTGCTTCGTAAAGCAAACATTCAGAATCCTTTAAAATTTGCAAGAGAACACGTTAATTGGATGACTCGGCAATAAGATAAAGTTTTATTTACTGACGAAACAAAAGTGAAATTTTTGGAACACACAGGCGGACTTTTGCTCGACGAGCACCAGGGGCCGTATTCCGAACTTGGCTTGATATTCAAGGGAGATTGGATCCCAAGCTTGGATTGAGTAATCCTAATCCTGACCAAGCCAAGCACAGTTTGAAGAGAGAATTCTAAACACGAATTTATTGTTGATTGAGTTGGATTGACATTTTTCCTTGACTTGGACAAGCTTGGGAGGAGGGTCTTATTTCGACCAATCACGGAACGCGTTTCACAAATTATTAGCAGACGAAACTACAACACCAAAAAAAGTCAACACAACAATTTTGGTCAGTTTGAAAAGTAGTGAGAAATGGCTAGCAATAACAAAGGAAAATCTCTTAAGAAATCAGTTAATAAACCGATAAGTGTTTGTGAAAGTTCAGTTTCATTGAAAAACAGAATTGAATGGACTACCCAAAATAATTTGCCCTACCCCTTAAACTTAACTTTATTTTATTGTCTATTCTGCATTTTAACAGCTGCCTTTTATTTGTTCGCACATTCTCCAAGGTGCCCACGATCATGCTGTAACAAGAGAAAAAAACTAAGGCATGGAATGAGATTCATGAGGCAATCAGTTTAGAGTTCCCCGATGGTGATCCAAAAAACGGTTCTCAAGTAAAGAAAAAATGGGACAATCTCAATAGAGAAGCAAGAGCTGAGATTGTCAAGTATAACTCATCGATAAGTGGGACAGGTAGTTTATTATTCTATCAGTATATTACAATTTTACTTAACTTGAAACGTTAACCTAGGTGGAGGCCCTGAATATCAATTTAAGAAACCGCTTCACAAAAAGATTTTTGAAGATATCATAGGAGTAAACAATCCAGCAATAGCTAATGGAGGAATCGAAGTAAAACATAAAGCAATCTCCCGCGTCACTGACGGAAACGTATCCAATAAGCCACTAACAATTTAGTAACAGATAGCTAGCTTACTGATAAGAATAATTCGGGGTTTCCATATGCTACCCGATTACCCGACCCGATAATGACAATAACGAGTAATGGAAAGACTCTATTTTGTATTGCAAAAATAGTTCTACTTAGCCGGGGGGTAGGGGAGTCTACCGATGATACAGTCTACACTTTTCCAGACATTTAATACCTAGGGCAAAAAAAAAGGTGTCTGGACTGACATTACCCAACCCCCCTTATAATGATTTTGCGCCAAAACCGCCCTACCTCTCTTTAAAAAGGTAAACTATTAATATTTTCTACCCACAGATGGCTTTTTCAAAACAAATCGGTGTTCACCTTTTTGTGCAGGATACGGTACATATTACGTAAGTAACACAAAGTAAATGTTGTTTTTGCTGACTGAAAGCTAATGTTGTTTTAAACAGGGATGATGGGACCGTTCTTTCAATCACTCCGACTCCATCAATGCCTGACAAAATATTAATAACTGAAGGTGTTAGTTGCAACGGCCGCTCTACACCCAAAACTACACGATTAACAATGAGTGCGACGAAAAAGAAAATTTGTCAGTTGAGTGACGAAATTGGAAAAAAACGACTGAAAAGGGAAAGATTTATGTATTTAAACGTGTTGATGGAAAGTAGAGCTCGTTTAGGGGTTCCTGTAACTATGGAAGAAGTACCTGAAGACCTTTACGAAATAATGATGAATCTAAAAGAACATGTTTGATTGTTTGACTACTTCATGTACTTTACTTCTTGAATACATTTGCATGTGTCGTCAGTGTTTTCCAAAAACATTTTTAGCAATTCTTTTTCTCTTTTCAAAGCCAAGCCTTCGAGCTCTAGCATCTTGTTGAGTGGAAGGTTCAGGAGCGTTGTTCCTAGGCATCATGCATTCAAACAATTCGCCTTCTTCGATGTCATCATCAAAATCCGGTTGTTTTCTTGCTAAGGCAATATTGTTTAAAACAAAACGGGCCAATATAATTCCGAAAAAGAGATGGTCTAGATTATTTCTCATCAAGCCAAAACGTTTATAAATTTTTCGTATAATACTTGCATGTACGTTGAAGTTGGACTCTTATCTCGCCATGTAAACAATGAAATCTGCGTTTCACGGCTCCAAAAGCTCTTTCAATTACACATCGAGTTCTTTTGTGAGACCGATGAAATTTTACGTGTGAAAAGAAATCAGAAAATTCATCATTAGATATCATAAGTAAACAGTGCACTCAAATAAACAATCTCTGTGAGCCATTATACTTCTTCATCGTTGGAAGGAATGTTGAACGGCGTGATATGGTATGGGGTGCCACCATAACCGCTGTCGCCCAAAAGAAATCCTTCACCAAATTCCCCCTGAACACATTGTAGCCCCAGCGCACTCGTTTTAAACATGGTTGAGTCATGTACACTGCCTGGTTTAGTGGCGTTTACACTAAGAAAGCGGCCATTAGCGTCACACACACCCTATTAAATAAAAGCCGTAAGCTCTATATAATACATAAATAAACGTCCTATTGATGCATACTTGTACGTTTATGGAGTGGTATCCTTTTCTATTTACAAATGCATATCCATGTTGATGAGGTCGTTGAATTCTTATGTGTGTGCCATCAATACATCCAATAATACCAGGAATTCTTGCGATTTCGGTAAATTCTCTTTTCAACTGAACAATACGAAATGATGCGAAAGATGTTTTTAATAAATAAATGACTACATCACTTACTTGCAATAAATTTGGAGGAAAATGAATATGGTCATGAGCAATCATACACAATGCTCTTGATACGTCATGAATTGAACGGCAAACTGTAGCCTGACTATATTTCAAAACATTTCCAACCACAGTTTGGAATGTTCCGGTCCCATAAAACTGAAGGGCAATTAACACTTGATCGAAAGGAATAATTCTCCGTTTAGCTTAAGTAATTCTCACTTTAAGAAAAGGTGTCAATAAATCTAGTTTCATCAACAGTAAAAAGTATATGAATTTTACGTAGAAACCAATACATCAAGTGAATTACCTGTGATGTACATGATGGATGGCTTATCAAACCGAAAGGTTTTTCTAGTTTTCTCATCGTCAAATAGCTCAAACATTTTTCTCCGTTGAGAATAAAATGTTCTAAGATTCCCAAGACGCATTTGCCGATCATTCTCATCTTCACTATGCGAAGAATTATCATCCGATTCCAAAAGCCGAAGATCTTCTTCAAACTCGTCAATTAAATTGAAGTCATTCATAGTAAAAATTATGAATTGCACTTTCACTTTGCACTACAGTAAACAACACACTAAACAAAAAGTTCGTCTGCTTATATGTGCCAAACAGGCTTATGAAGGAAGATTAGGTGTGAAAAGGGAGCAAAATGCGTCCTTGAAAATATTGGATTGGAAGGACTAAGATTAGACCAATCATACTTTGGATTGAACCCAGATCTGTAATAGAGAAACCCAGACCCAGAATAGAGATTGAAGTATGCTTAGGATTGAACTACCAATCCTAAGCTGGATTGGGTTTCAAGGTAGTTCGGAATACGGCCCCAGGTGAACGCTATAATAACGAGTTTCTCGTTCCAACAGTCAAGTTTGGTGGAGGGTCTGTAATGTGTTGGGGAGCCCTTTCTTCAAAGGGAGTACTCCCGTTGCACCGAATTGGTGGCATAATGAAGAAGGAAACTTACCACCAAATTCTTATTCGCAAAGTATATTTTAGTGTTTTACTTGTTACGATATAGTTGTTAAATATTCGAATTCTTAGGCAGTTCCTGGAGGTCTCAGCTTGCTTGGGAAAGGGTTTAATTTTCAGGAGGGCAGTGATCCCAAGCATTCGTCCAATCTTTGTCGCTCTTATTTAGATGGAAAAGAGAAATTGGGTATTGATATATATATTTTTTTTATTGCTATACTAATTACGTTCTTTTTAAAAAGGTGTTCTTAAAAGGATGGTATGGCCACCACAAAGCCCTGATTTAAATCCTATAGAGCAAGTTTGGGATTTCGTGAAATCAAGATTAGAAAAATCAAATAAAGTAACGAAGAAAACTATATGGACCGAACTGGAGAAGGCGTGGCGTCAAGTGACACCTATGCTTATCAAGAAATATATCAATACTATGAAAGATCTTTGCCAGGCCGTAATTTTAGTGAAGGGTGGCCACACCAGATATTGATCCAGACTTGCCGTGCGATCAATTTTTTTGAGTTCGATCAAACTCAACTGACAATGAGTTTGAGTTCGATGAAACTTATCGTCGCGATTAATTTCCTGCGCCATCTATCGGTCAATAAAATAAACACAATGTAAAATTTATACAGATATTTGTTCTTTGAGCTTCCATTTAAGACTTAAACCGTTTTCTTTTGTTAATTTCCTTATTTTTACTTATATCGAACAAGCCAAAAGAATTAATTCGACACAAACATAATTGATTAACTCTTTCAACCATTTATTAATTTTACCAATTATTTAGCATTACGTTGTTAACTTTAAAAAAAAGTAACATTTCAAAATGTTTGTCGTTAAGTTGATATCTCTTCGCGGTAAAAATTAGTCCAGCTTGACTAAAAAGTCTCTCAACTGCGGCGGAAGAGGGCAAAGTCACGTTAGATCGTCTAAAAACATTACATAAGTGATGAATTACGTATAATGACAATACACATAGAAGGTCGGCACGGCACTTACTTATACACCTTCATGATGGTTGGATAATTTGGTAGGTCATCTAGATTTCCACACATCTTAAGGAATGTCTCTACTTCATCAATTACCTTTGACTTTTCATTTCGTTTAGTAATTGAGGCAAAAAAAATCCTTCGCGCGTCTCTGTTTCTTCTCCGGACTGGGATCTGATACTGAAGAGGAGGTCCCGTCACTTGAATCATCCGAACTATAGAGAACGAACAAACGTAATGAAATAAAATTTGCGTCAGAATTATTACTCTTTAACTGTAAGTTTTAATTTACGATTCGGACTCGTTGTTTAGTCCCTGAAACCGGACAAATTCTCCTCTGAGCAATGTTTTTGCGCGACGAACATCGTCTTCATTATCCAACCATGATAACTTAAAAAATGGGTTGGTAATCGTAGCCAAACGTAACTCATTATCTGAGAACATGTGTTCAAATCTAGAATTATTGTAAAAATATTTTATTAATGTATTCAACTATTTTTAACTCGGACTTGAGAAACCAAACAAAAAAATATTACCTCTCATAGATAGCGTCAAGCAGTCCAGTGATTAGTGATTGACATTTAATAATCGACGCATTGTCTTGTAGCAAAGCCAGTTTTTTTTTTAAACAGAAATTGTTGGAAGTAGAAACCCCAAGCCGATATTCTTCTCGCCTTGCAACACGTCTAACGCATCAGTGATATATCGCATTATCCTTGTGTATTCCCTCAGGAATTGCTCCTCGTTAGGCATGAAAGGAGTTAAACGAAGCTCTTCAAAAAGTTTCCTCATGCCACGACTCTTCGTTCTCAATAATCGGACAATGCAGCGTATAGCGTAATACTCTGAATTCCATCTTGTTTCGTTTTTTTTTAATGAACAGTTGTCCAATTAGTTCAATTATGAGGTCCGAATTCACTGAACTTAATGTTTGTTTGTTCAGCAACAGTTGAATTTTTACAAGCGTCGAATTTCTCAATTCTTGAAATGTGTGATCCTGAATCTTTGATATGTCAGCCTTCGCTATCAAACTCAACAGATGACAGGCACATTTTCGGTGCATAGGTATAGTGGGATTCACATTGTTAGCGAAATAGTCTTGTGTGATTCTACCGTCAATAATTTCACCAATTTCGAAGTATAACATGTCTTCTTCGTCAGATTGTTCAAAATCATCATCATCATAATTTGGCACATCAGGTGCATTCCCACTCTCCCGAAACGCCTTTAAAAAATTAGAACCGTTGTCGGTTGTTGCTCCTCGCAGCTTGTCAACTACTTCATATTCCTTGTGGAGATATTCAATCATTTTTGTCAGCACGTCATACGTATGGCGCCCTTTGATCCGTCGTATGCCAAGACAGGCACTTCTTCGTTTTAAGGATTCGCCGTCAAACCAATGAATGGTCTCACCGAGATACGATTTCCTTCTACTAGTCCATGCGTCTATAGTCGTTGCTGCATCTGTAGATTTGCTAAGAGCATCAATAAGCTGTAACCTTCTTTCATTGTATATAGTCTCCAGTCTGTTTGTAAAAAACGTTCGTCCGTGTAAAACTAGATTCGGGGCCAGACAATTAACTAGTTGTTTGAAACCAGGTTTCTCGATGGTATAAATTGGTAAGACGTCAACAACGAGGAAATTCTAAAAAGAAATATCAACATTTATGAAAGAAATACATTAAATAGTCTAAATGAAATGAAGTAATTACCAACACCCAACTATCAAGATCTTCTTGTGTAATTATGGCACGTCTATTTACTGAAATAGGTGTGTTGTTGAGACTTGTTGAATAATCCAGATGTTTTACAGCATCTTCCCAAAGTTTAAGATGTCCAAGATCCTGATTGGGATCATGATTCTGGTAGGGTATTATGAAAAGTTATCGTGTGAGTCTGACATGCAAGAATATATATAAAAAATATATGTAAGAAAATATCACCCACCAAGAAATGCCTTTTGGCATTGTATCAAGAAGAATGAGGCACCACAAGTGGTTTTTCAGAACCATCCCTTTTCTTTTTTGGGACGCAGTCAGGATATAGACAGCGATATAGACTGGCATTTTTGCCAGGCACTTCCCCTACACATGTGAAGAATTCTGCAGGTAGAACCAATTTCTTTAAAGGCATTACAGTGCTGCTACATAAATAAAAAAAAATTAATCACCCCCAATACATTTGATAGTTAGATAAGATATTGTTACCTAGCATTGGGTTGCGATACATGATTTGTATTTGGAGATGCATTCTCATCACCAAAATCTTCATTATCAGACAGCCCTGACATAGTTATTGTTACACAGCTTCACTTTACAATACTCTAATTGGAAAATATAAATACAATAATGAAATTTATGAAACTAATCTGACAGTACTTTTCAAAAAACGTTGACAGTTTCACTAGTGCACGACTTCAATAGTAACATTCTTGGCACTTAATTATATTTACTATTACTAGATGGCGTGCAGTAAGAAATATTGATTGCAAAATTGAGTTTGAGCTCGATAAAAAATTTTGAGTTTGATCGCGATTAAACTCATTCTTAAATGAGTTGAGCGATCGATCAATTTTTGAGTTTGAGTTTGATCTCGATCAAAAATTGAGTTCGATCACGGCAACTCTGTATTGATCTTAGCTATGTTTATTTATAAACTAACCGTTAAACCCAGAATTGATGAAATATTGAATTTATTCCAGGTTTTGTGAGACACGTAGCGCCATAAGAAAACACGCAAAACGAAGGGGGTGTTCTTAATCGGTTGGTGGGTACTGTATGTTATATACTAGATAAACATAACATACTTACATTTGTAAGTTGTACTTGTTTTTGTTTTTACTCATCCTTCCTGTTGTTTTCTACTTTTCTGAACACAGTCAAACGTCAGTGTATATGTTTTAGTGTTTTCAATGAATCAAATCAAATCAGTAAATAAAAAAAAGATCAAGCCAAATCAAATCAAAGGCTTAAATTTAAAACAAAATTGGCGCTACGAAAATTGGTAGGAATGAAACGAAATAGGACTGAAAATTTCCAGTCCTTTCACCGATCTGATGAGCTCTCCGATCTCCGATCCGATCGCCCATCACCGATCGTCCATCACCGATCGCGAAATTTTTTTTGGATAGCCCTAAGCATAAGGTGAACCATCGTTCCCTCTGGTGCGAAAATCAACAATCTTTTATCATATATATATATATATTTTTAACATCGTAATGTAACTCCTGTCACATTTATTTAATCTTCATATTGTTTTGTTTCTTATTTTATAAATTTTATTTAATTTTAGAGGTTTTTTAAAAGAAAACACATGTTAAAATGGTACCATACCGCTAGATGGACAAAAAATAATCGGAGATCTGGGGAAAAAATTTATCGCTAATAAGATCATTCTCAAAAGGATAGAAAACAGATTTGATCTACAAAGAAATGATCTGGGGGCAGCACTGGGTTTAACTTTGTTTATTGTAAATTCTTCATCCCTCTAGCATTCACAGAGGGGGTTGAGGAAGATTATTCGGCTTAACATCACAGCCCCTTTGGTGAACCATCACCCTCCCCAATGGTGTCACCCGGTGATACCATATTATTAGTATAGGTTTGTTGCTGAGGTTTTGAAGATTTACAAATAAGAACACTTCAACAGCCTTCGTTATCAGCTTTGGGTTGGGAAGTAAAAGTATTTTGGCAGCAAACAATTTCACACTATCACTGAACGTGAGTCCACACTTAGTAACACGATAAGCTCTCATTTTTAGATAAGGATGAAAAACACAGAATGCCTTGTTGCCTTGCAATGCTTTGTTTTTAATATTTTATTTTGTAGCGCCAATGTACTACTACCAATGTACTATACTTGTCACTTAGCGACGGATGCTAAGAGATGCAAATGCGCGATGTCAATGGATTTTACTAGTCTGGCCGGATGTCAGAGGACTCAAAAGCCCGTCTATGGCCGGCCAGAGAGACAGTCCAATGTAGTGATTCAGACTAGTTGTTAGTGCTGTTATTGCTGTCACTGTGTAATGCTGTGTGTGTGTGTCGTGTAAGCTGTCTATGACTGAATATATCCCTTGACCCAGTGAATCTGTTACATGGTGGGGATGCTCCTGCGTTGTTCAATGATCAGATACACTTTTTAACTCGGGTAGGCGTTCGCTGTGAGGGTTGTCTGGAAAACGAACTCGGCAATTTATTGCCAGACACGAGGCCACAGCAACGGTCTGGGAGAGCGTGTATTTCACAGTGGGATCGCAGCGGATCCTCGTGTGAATGTCACACGGGAGAGGTGTGATAATAGACGCTGGGGAAAGGAGCCGTAGACGAGCAGCAGAGGAGGCCGCCAAGGAGATTCAGACCCATTACTTGGGTTTGAGGGTGGCGACACCTCTAGCACGTTCTTCAACAAGGATTGCAGGCAGCAAACGCTGCTTGAGCTCGGTCAAAGGGCCGTTCAAGAGGCCCTCCTGGAGAAGTGAGCAACCTCACTTTGGGACAGAAAGGTACGTGGTTGGCCAGGGAAGTGTCCCTACTCGACGACCGCAAGTCGCTTATCCTGTGTCAGTCTCAAGGGTCCAGAAAAAGATTGACGCACAGGACGTCTCAGTGGAAGCTAAGACGGTCGGAGGCGACCGGGTATCGCACTCGCAGCGGAGGAAGTCGTACGACCCAAATTCGCTCGGAATGCATGGGTTGGTGACCGGAAACCGAGAGGTGCGGAAGGGGTCGGCGCAGGCGAAAGGGGCTGCCGACAGAAGACGCACAGTTAGCATGGAAGCCGATACCACTGGGGTCATCAACCGATCGTCGGGTACCGACAGCGGACAGCTGTCGGATGCGAGGGGCGACAAGGAGTGAGGGCTTGGAAAGAAGACCCCCCGCGCGAAGGCCTACGGCCTAGAGCGTTTTGTACTCCGCAGGAAGTAGCAACGGTGAAACAGGGACGCGGTGGATTCAGCGTCGGAGGATCGCCAAGCCGACAGTCTCTGGAGGATTCTAAACCCGAGTGGGACCCGTTTTTGGAAGAGGAGGAAGACATGGCAGAACGCCAAATGTTCCATTAGAAGGAGCCGGAAAAGTTCCGAGGTACAGTATCCTGGACAAAAATCCGAACACCGATTTAATTTTTTAAAGCCACCTGTTGGCGGGGTAAAGGGTTTTTGTTTGTTTTTCTTTAAGAGGGAGGGTAGACGAGGTGATGTACACATAGTGCAGGGTTGGGTAAGTCTAGAATTTTTTTTTGTATGCCTTAAGGTATTACGCTTTAAGGCAAGTAACAAGTCGGGACATTTTTGCAACCCCCAGGGTGATGTGTTTTTTTAAAACGACAGTCGGAAATGTTGGATTTAGGCTGTGTAATATTCCTTACCCAAAATAAATTAGAGAGCTGCCTTTGCACAATTATGTCGATACCGATGGCATATGTGTAGAGCATCTGGATGCGACGCCGTAAATCAGTGATCGATTCCCGATAATGAATAGCGAAATATTTCGTATCTTTATAATATATTCTTCATTCGAATGTGCTGGGAATTAATTATTTTAGAACGAAGTGAATTATTATTTTTTAAGTTATTTAATAAACAAAAAAAGCACATATTGCTCCATGAAAGCTTGTTTTATATATGAAGGGGAATTTCTCGTAAGGTCACCACAATAATTCATCGCCTCATCTTGATTCGAACACCGACCTCCAGCATCACATTCAGAAAGGATACACCTACGCCACTGACAACGACGTAAACATTCACAGGCAGCTGGAACATAAGCTAAATTGTTTCGGTAAGCAACATTACCAAGCCCACCGTTTCGAAAGGATTGGTCGCCATAATCGTTGGTCCAATAACGATCTTGCAAGGGCTATTGATGTGTCTCTCGAGGATGCTGTCTACAAATGGATTGTAGGCCTTGATGCGAGAAACACCCGCCCGGAACACCGGTAAGACCAGACGGTCAAAGTAGCCGAAACGGACGACGATGCAACGCACTACAGAGAGGTGCGTGGGCTCAAGACGCTGTTCCTGAAGCGGTTCGTGGCGGTAAGCCTGAAGCGGCAGACGGAAAGGAAGCTGCGCATGCGGGTCCAAGTGAAGGAGGAAGACATCATGGAATACTACCATGATGTTATGGATATGTGTCGCATTCTTTAGCCAGACATGGCTGAAGAGGTGCGCATACATCAACTTTTCAGGGGACTGAGCCCGGCCCTCTACCAGAGGCTTTACGTGTTAGGCATTAAATCGTGTGAGGAATTCCTGGAGGAGGCGAGACTTCACGTGGATGCCGTAAAAATAGCCTATAAGAGAGGGTACGAGGATGCGCGAAGATAGCGCAAGAAGCCTGCGGTCGGGGCCGTAGGCCTTGACAAGGTGCAAGACCTACAGTGCCAGATTCAATAAC
Organism: Daphnia magna; assembly: GCF_020631705.1. Lineage (NCBI taxonomy): Eukaryota > Metazoa > Arthropoda > Branchiopoda > Diplostraca > Daphniidae > Daphnia > Daphnia magna. The sequence goes on along the minus strand of NC_059182.1, from coordinate 11,513,884 downwards.
TGAGGGACGAGCTAGCCCGGGCAGGAGATCCTTCGAAAAGGAAGGAGAAGGACGGGGGAAAAGCGAAAGGAAAAAGAAGCAGAAAAAGAAAAATCTGATTCGCTGTTTTAATTGCAATGAAGAAGGACACATTGCGAGAAGGTACCAGAAAGAAAAGAAGGAAAGGGCGACGAAATCTAAGAAACCCGAGGCGGAGACCAGACTACGGGAATGACCAATGGTGATCGTCAGCCGACCGAAGAAATTTTTATTGGTACACGACCAATCGACGCTTTTGTGGACACAATAGCAATAATTTCAGTTATTTCGCCATCATTGGCGAGTAAATTGAAGTTGAAAATAGTCCCGTGGGAAGGACCGATGGTCGAGACGGTTGATCGACAACCGATGAACCCGAGGGGAAAGGTTTCCTTAACGGTCACGAATATAAACGCGTCCGTGGAAGGGGAAGCCTTGGTCCTAAAGACGTTTGGACCAGAATTTATCATGGGGAGAAATCTACTGAAGCTGTTTCGAGAGCTAAAAATCTGTTTTAGCCATCCGCCAATAGTGGAACTCGGCGCCATCCACATGGAAGTGAGCAGTGGGAACCAAACAGTGAGGAAAGTGACAGTGATAGTGCGGGTGACGGTGCCGAAAAGAAGTGCGGTGCCAGTGAAAGTTACAATATCTGAATCGGGAGGAAATGACACGATTATGTTACTCAGACCATCTAAGAAACTGCTGCAGAATAGTGGACTGTTGGCGGGTCACGCACTGATCGACTGCTCGAAGACGGATGCAGTGGTTCACGTGATGAACGTCGATCATGCGGATCATGTGATCGTAGAGGGAACATGCATCGGTCACCTAGTGCCCATCGACCAGACCAGTAATCTCTCTCTGGAACTTGGTGAGGGGAGGGATGGAGCTAGGGAAGTAAGGAACCGGTCGAGAAAATCGCGGGAGCCAGCTGCATTCGATGAATGTATGGCGTCGATCTTAGCGGCGCAAGATCGAAACTACCTAATTGAGCTGCTGATAGAGTTCCAGGATGTGTTTGCTGACAGCGATGATTGTTTGGGCCAGTGCACTGTGCTTGAACCTGCTATCCCAACCGGAGGGGCGGTATCGATTAACAACTGCCAAGGAGACGTGCATGGAGGGAGCGAGAATTGATTAAGGATGAGGTCAACAAGATGCTTAAGCAGGGGGTTATAGAGCCTGCTCAAAGCCCGTGGTCATCGTTCATGGTCCTGGTGATAAAAAAGGACGGGAATCGGCGATTCTGCATTGACTACAGGCGGCTGAATGAAGTGACAACGAAAGATGTTTACCCACTCCCGCGCATAGACGATGCACTGTCCAAATTGGAGGGAGCAGCTCTGTTTGGTGTTGTAGACCTTCAGAGCGGGTACTGGCAGGTGCCAGTCGCGGAAGCTGATAAGCCGAAGACAGCTTTCGTTACACCGGATGGCCTGTACCAGTTCCGGGTAATGCCGTTTGGGCTATGCTCAGCTCCGAGCACATTCCAACGGCTAATGGATATGGTGTTGGGAGGATTGAAATGGACCGATTGCCTGGTCTACATGAATTACGTGGTCATCTTTGGCAAATGCCAAACAGCATTTGAAGATACTAGGAAAAGTCTAGTCGTGCTTCCGAAAGGTTAATTTAAAGCTGCAGATGGAAAAATGTGCCTTCGGGAACGAGCGTGTGCGGATGCTGGGTCACATGGTAAGCAAGGCCGGAATCGAACCTGATCCGGAGTACTGTAAGGCTATAGAAATGTTCCCGGGGCCTCACCAGTGCAGCTTACTCATCCGGATTATTCCAAGAATTTCGAAGTGCATCCTGATGCCTGTGATTACGGCATAGGGACGGCGCTGATGCAAGAAAGAAACGGGCACCCCATGCCAATTTGTTTCATCAGCAGAGTGTTGAACAAGTAGGAGAGAAATTACACGATAACGGAAAAAGAGTGCCTTGCTATTGTATGGGCTGTAAAGAAGTTTCGGCCATACATTTGGGGTACGAAAATTGTGGTAAAAACCGAACATCATGCCCCTTGTTGGCTGATGACCAAGCAGGAGCTAAGCGGACGGCTTGAGCGATAGAGTTTGTCGTTGCAAGAGTACATTTCCATCCACTAAAAGAAAGGAAGCTTGCACGAGGACGCAGATGCCCTATCGCGTTACCCTATACAAGAAAGGGGTGAGGAAGAGCAGGCGGTTGCCACCCCAGTCGCGGCCATAGGCTTGGACACGCGGTCTTGGGCGGATGGTCAAGACCGGGTGAAGCAGTGGCGATTGATCAGGCAAGTAATGATCAAGAATGGCTCCACCCAGTACGGAAACTTCATGCTGAAGGAATGCTTGCTATACCTGAGAACAATCAGGTTCGGGAAAGAATTTGATCGGCTTTGTGTGCCACCGGAACGTCGGAAGAAGGCATTTTCGTGGGTTCGTGATGAACCCCCGGCTGGGCACCTGGGGCAAACAAAGACTCTGGAGAGAGCTAGGCAGAGATTTTATTGGCCTAAAATGGACAAGGCGGTTACCCGTAATGTCCAAAACTGCAAGAGTTGCCAGACCCGGAAGCCGGATCAAGGGAAGAAGAAGGGGTTGATGGAGATAACGCAGATGGTGGGACCCTTCGAGCGTATCGGCACTCATGTCCTTGGCCCGTTCCCGCGATTATGAAACGGGTACACAAACATCTTTGTGGCGGTTGACTACCTTACGAAATGGGTAGAAGCCAGGGCCTACCCGGATGCCACAGACCGACAAATCGCTAAATTCTTCGTCGAGGACGTAGTGGTACGACATGGATTTCCACGGGAGTTGACCTCGGACCAGGGGAAGGGTTTTACGGCTGACGTCACCCTTGAAGTTTTGGCCCTGTTGTGACTGTCACATCGCATGAAAGTGCCTTGCGATCAACAAGCGAACGGCCTGGTTGAAAGACAGAACAAAACGCTAGCAACAATGATAGCGATGTACGTGGATGAAGGCACGAAGACTGGGATGAATTCCTCGGATTTTTGACATTTGTCTACAACACCGCGCGGCAAAAGAGTACCAACTACACACCTTTCTTGATGATGTATGGAAGGGAAGCATGATTTCAGCGGATCTGCTGGCGGCGACGGGGCCAAGCCAGCCGAAGATCGTCGGCACAGAAGACCTAATGAAGGCGATCATGAAGCTTAGAGAAGACGTAAAGGACCGGCTGGCCATGGTAAAGCAACGTCAGAAAACGCAGAACGATGCCAGAGTCAGTGCAGCACCAGTATACAAACCCAGAGACCTAGTGTTAATCTTTCGCCCGCAGCGGAAGAAGGGGCTTGCGGAAAAGTTCCTGCATCAATAGAGGTGAGCGGGGTCATACAGGACAAAAACTTTGTTTGGTCTGTAATTCAGTGTGTAACAATGTTATGCTAAAATAAAATAGATTAGTGTAAAGAGCGTTGTTTATATACCATTAGGGAATTTTTTCATTGCCATACGTTATATAGTTTATCAGTTATTGAATTTCAAAAAATAGGGGTAAAATTTTTGTTTAGGAAAAATGGGGGGTAAAACTGGACAGAGGGTGTCCCATACTGGACACGGTTAATTGCACTAAAAGTTTCTAGTTATTAATGTATAAAAAAATTTCCTTAAATACTTCATCAATAGAACATCTATTTTATCGTAGATTAAATTTCAAAAAAATAAATTAACATGAAAAAAATTAACGAATCTAGTTTGGGGGGGGGAGGACTGGAACCACCAGATGGAGAAGTGGGAGGGGCATCTTAGATAGTACGTGATCGATTCTTGATCGATTGTTAGTGAATCAAATTTTTTTTCAAGCATACAACACTTTTGGACCATGATTGGACCAACTTAGGCTCCTCCCATAAAAAATCGATTTCGTCCAATTGTACCCCCAAAACCGTGTTCAGTATCACCCCCAATGAGAGTCTATTTTTAATTAATTAACAACTCCTTAACCCTAATCCGTAAAAAAAATTTTATGCCGGCTCTGTATAAGTAAATGAATTAACTAGGTTCTTTAACTATTATATTATTTTTTGACGAATCATAGCGTGGGCAATATTGTAGCGTTCACGCATCATTCGTAAGAGAAGTCTCGCCATCCGTTATAGCTGTAACGGATAGATAAACGACCGACGGAAATGTCATTCGAGCGTCATCCGATTTCTGATACATCAGATTTGCCGACTGACCCTTTCCCACGCCTGGAAGACTATAAATAGGACTGTAGTGTAGACTTTCGAGGCCAGTAGTTTAATAGAACAGTTATGTTTACTTTGTGTAGTGCTTGAGTGTTGAAGAGATTGAGAAATACACCGAACCCATCGGCGATAACTCGTTACATGGTGGAGATGCAGGGTACACCTTCCTGGTAAAATAAGGAAAGATCATTGGGCTTGATTCTGAGTTGTGAGGGGACGAAGTGAGAGAGTAAGAAACTAGGAGGTAGGTTCTGTTGAGAGGTCCTTGGAAGATGTGACCAGCGGGTATTGGTACCTTAAATTGCTTGGGTATAGAACCACAGGCCTGACCGAGCTTCTTGTTCGTTTGAACGGCCACAACTCAAGTAAGAGAGCGGATCTTTTCTTGTTTTATGCGGGTTAAAATAGGTCTACCGCGGGGTTCGTCCATCCTGAATGGTCGGGTGTAGATGAATACTTGTCCACTTCGCGAAAGTAAACGGTTAAGAGGGATTGAAGCGTCGCCCGAGGGCGAAGTAAGGGAACGTAGGGGGACAAACGTAACGGAGGCTCAACCGGAAGTTGCGACCAAAGTTTGTGTTAGTACTTGGACGCAAACCTCTCTAGCGATTAGTCACCCCGTCCGGAGCCTCGGAGCTGAACCAGGGAATCTGGTCGGGAGTTTGGGAGAGAGGGCGAATCTGGGTGCAAATATCGGAAGTTGTTGCTACAGCGGAGGCCGAAGGATAGCGGTCTAGGGGAACGGACGGTTGTGGATCCAGACGACTCGGGAGAAGAGACGGGCGCAAGAGAGCGATCCGCTACCTATCCGCCCCTTCGAAGTAGTAGGGCCGAGAGTAGGCTTAACTTGGTGGAAGCGAGGATAGAAGGGGACTACTACACGGAGTCATTTCAGTGGGATTCCGGCGACCTACGAGAGGACGCGGAAGGGGCTCTGGGCGATTCCTGAGGCGGAAGAGGGCACCGGACGGGAAGCCTATCTGTCATAATTGTGCCAAAGCGGGCACATCGCTCGTTTCTGTGGGGCGGAGAAGGGCCCAGACCAGAAAAGTGCGGCCCCGAAAGAAGATGGGAAGGGCGGTCAGCGGAGTGATCGTCGAGACGAGGGAGAGAACAGATGGAGAAACGATAGGCGTAAGGAAGATGGAAAGGCCTGGCAGGCTAGGCGACGGGACTCCGAAGAAGATGACCGGAACACCGTTGGCATGATGTCGGCCGACGAAGACGACTCAGGACAGGCGGCCGTACTGCTTTCTGACTCTTCCCGCCTGATAACCAAAGAGGTAGAGTGCCTAGGAATAAGGATCAAGGCCGTGATTGACACCGGAGCGGTGGTGTCGGTGGCGTCTCCGAGATTGCAAGAGAAACTGGGAGCTCGTCGTATGGGATGGGACGGACCGTCTTTAGTCATGGTAAACGGCCAGAGAGCTCCCCCGCTAGGGGCCCTTGAGCTAGAAATCGAGCATAGAGGAATGAAGGCCAGTGGGAAAGTAATTCTAACGTCCCGAATGGTGCTGAATTATTGCTGGGGGAGTTACCCGTTAACGTAATCGAAGAACAAGAGGCCGTGAAAGCACCTAGATTGGTCACGAAGACGGGTAGAATGCTTCCGCCCAGAGCCATTGTTCCTGTGGAGATAGAGGCCACGACTCTCAAGGAGGCAACGTGGATGATTGAACCCTCGGAACATCTGGCTCGAGCCAAGGAGGTGACGGCGGGTAAAGTGCTGGTGTCTTCGGATTAGCCGTTAGGACAGGTGTTGATGGTTAACTTAACCAATCGGCGCGCCGATCTAAGGGAGGGGACCGTTTTGGGGCAGATGGAGGCTGTGGAACCCTCTATTGTCGCCGTGGATTAAGGGGGAACGCCAGATTTGCTAGGCGACAATGTTGGGGAGGACTCAGATGAGTCAATGAGCGGCTCGGATTCTACGCCGAGAGTGACCTCTATTCCTCATCAAGCTTTTCGGGCTCAAGTAGCATCGACGCTTCCCCCTGCTGATGTGGAGAAGATCGTTGAGCTATTCGAGGAATTTGACACTAGTTTTGCTTTGAAAGAGGGAGAGCTGGGGGTGTGCAAGATTGCAGAGCATCGTATAAATACTGGTACAGCCACGCCGGTACATCAGTCTCCCTACAAGAGTGCTTGGAAAGAGAGGGCTATTGGGCAGAAACAAGTGGACGAAATGCTGAGCCTAAGTTAGATTGAACGTTCAACGAACCCGTAGGCATCACCTGTGGTCTAAGTGAAGAAAAAGGATGGAAGTTGGCGTTTTTGTGTCGACTATCGCCGCCTCAACGCCATATCAATAAAGGATGTTTACCCGTTGCCGAGGATCGAAGAGACGTTGTCTCGGATGGGAACGCTAGCATCTTCTCGACGCTGGATCTAGACAGTGGGTACTGGCAAGTACCACTAAACGAAGAGGATAAGGTCAAGACGGCGTTTGTCGACCCCCGACGGCCTTTATCAATTTCTGGTTATGCCCTTCGGGTTGGCCTCCGCACCGGGGACGTTCCAACGCATGATGGATTTGGTTTTAACCGGTCTGAGATGGACGATTTGCCTCGTTTACCTGGACAACATCATCATTTACGCGTCTGATGCGGAGGAACACTTGGTGCGCGTACGACAAGTGTTGACCGCCCTGCGGAAGGCCGGGTTGAAAAATAAGCTGGTGAAGGGTCAGTTTGGGGCCAGCGAAGTCAAGGCCTTGGGTAACGTCATTAGTGGGGATGGGGTTAGGCCTGACCCAGAAAAGATTAATGCGGTCGCAAATTTTCCTTCTCCGTCGACCCTCTGTAAGACGAGTGAACAGTTGAAGTGCGTACGTAGTTTGTGGGGCTTTGCTCCTATGATCGCCGGTTCATTCCTCAGTTTGCACACACAGCCAAACCCCTGACGGACATGTTTAAAAAAGGTGGTTGCTTCGTGTGGGAAGAGTCGCAAGAAGTCAGCTTTGGGCTGATGAAGCAGGCTCTAGTGAGTGCGGCCACTTTGGCCTGTCCTGATTTTACAAGGCCTTTCGAGATACACCCTGACGCCTGCGATTACGGTTTAGAAGCAGTGTTACTACAACACGTAAACAACATCGAGAGGCCCCTGGCCGACGCCAGTCGCCTCTTGTCTCCAAGTGAGTCGAATTACTCGATCACGGAGAAAGATTGTCTCGCTCTAGTCTGGTCCGTCAAGAAATTTCGGAGTTACATATGGGGAATGGATACTTTGGTGGTGACCGATCACCACGCTCTCTGTTGGCTTCTAACCAAGAAGTATCTAGCCGGACGTCTAGCTTGCTGGAGCCTACAGATTCAGGAATTTCTGCTACGGATCATACACCGTAATGGAAGGCTACATACGGATGCAGATGCTATCAGCAGATGCTATCAACGCAGGTTTTCCCGTTATCCGGTCGACGCACCGGAGGAGTTCGACGAATAGCTGCATTGTACTCCAGCTGCCTTCAGTGTTGACACTGAAAGTAAGAGTGAGTTCAGCAAACGCAGCAAGTGGAGTGGGACCAGGTCTTCGCGGGGCTGGAGAAAGGAAGGAAATACAGCCAGTATCGCCTTAAGTACGGTCTGCTGTTCGAGGCCAAGGTCGTTGACGACGGTCTCCTGCTAACGCTATGTGTGCCTTATTCGTTTAAGAATGAGATAATGCGCTCTTGCCATCATGACATTACCACCGGACACCTATATGTCACTCGAACTCTTGATAAAGTTAGGGGTAGATACCACTGGTGGGAGTTGGCCGAGGACGTGCGTGATTTTGTTTTGGCGTGTCGGGAGTGCCAGTCCTGAAAACCAGGCTACCAGCGACCAGCGGGGTTTATGGAAATTCAAAGGAGTGAACGTCCATTTGAGAGAAGGAGGATGGATATTTTGGGACCTTTTCCGCTGTCCAAGAGTGGGAATAAAAGTATTGTTGTAGCCGTGGATTACGTCACCAAGTGGGTGGAGACTCGAGCTCTACCTTCAGCAGATGCGTCGGAAATGGCAGATTTTTTGGTGAAAGGTGTGCTGTTAAGACATGGAGTTCCACGCCAGCTGACGACCGACCAGGGGCGTTGCTTCACTGATGAGGTAACTCAAAAGGTGTTGCAGGCCCTGGAGACGAACCATCGTACGACAACGGCTTACCGTCCCCATCCAATGGTTTGGTGGAAAGGTTGAACCACACCCTAGCTGACATGCTGTCCATGTATGTCAGCTCCGACCATGAGGATTGGGACGAGTCGTTACCTTTCGTAACGTTTGCTTACAACACCAGCCGACACGAAAGCACGGTACGAACTCCATTCTATCTGGTGTACGGAAGAGAAGCTGTTCTCTCCATCGATGGCACTCTGAATGCGGATCCGAATTTGGTACCTCTACCTGACCGGGATCCGTCCGAGTGGGCGGTGGAACGCCTTCAACAGGCCCGATTGGAAGTACAGACTCGCGCTGCTGCTGTGCAGAAGAAGCAGAAAAAATTTAACGACGAGGCCCGGAGGGAGGCGACGACATATCTGCCTGGAGAAGAGGTACTCATCTACAAGCCTATGAGAAAGGTAGGAAAATCTGAGAAGCTTTTACATCGTTGGTTGAGACCGTACACGGTCATACGACAAACAACCCCTAGTAACTACGAGCTGCGGCTGGGACGAACGGTTAAAACAGAAATCGTTCATGTAGAACGTATGAAACCGTTCGTCGATTGCGTAAGTATTCTGACGCCGGAACGGGAAGCTGCCGTTGGGAGCTCATCGGGAGTCAATGGACCTGAACTAAGAGGAGTGAACCGGAACTCTCCGGCTGACACTCCCGCTGCACGTGATGGGCCGTCACATGCTACAGCCATCGCACCCGAAGGCGTCGGCATTCGACGTTCTACAAGAATACGGGCACCGAGAAAAACATTCTTATTGGCCTTTCCGTTGATGTTTTTACTTACCGTAATGTCAGGTCCGGGTCCGGTAGCTGCCAGCGAAATCCTCGCCTATCAAGGTGTGATCTTCAAGTCGGAAGGAGAATTAGCCTTCTCCGACTCGGAGTGGGTACTGGTGACGGATTTTCGTTTGATCCAGTGGACCAAGTGATACAATCGTTATACGAGCGGTTAGACATTCGAATGAAAGCCATGTCCGGTCACTACGACGGACCTAAGTCTCAGTTTAAATAGGAATTGCAACAACATGTGAAAGAACGGGCACAAGAAGAATTGTTGAAATTGCGGAAGATTTATCAACGCTGGAACGAACTAAAAACAGCCGTCGGTGTACAAGAGTCCAGAGTAAAACGTGGCCTAGTGGATGGAGGAGGTCGACTTCTTAACTGGCTTTTTGGGGTCTCTACCCAAGAAGATCTTGAACACGTGAACGGCCGGATCAACAAGCTTTCGACGGAGACAACATCCATTGTGCATGCCCTGGAAGTTCATGCCTCTCTCATTAACGAGACGCAGTGGGAAACTAAGGCAAGTGGCGACACCTTAGCCGAGCTACAGACAGCTTTTGCAAGAATCGAATGAGAGGCCTGGAAAATGGACAAAAAAATGGACGGGGTGATGAAAGAGATCGAAAGGCAATGGATTGCTACTACGAAAGTTGGAGAAGAGTTCCATCAAATTGGGTCCGCCGTGGGATGGATCGAAGAGGTGATGGATAATTTTGCCGTTGGATTGGCTGCTATGGCTATGGAACGTCTACCAGCTACCCTTTTTCCACCGCTGCAAGTTCAAGCCGCCCTGAAAGAAATTAAATCTGCCGTGCCGTCAGGATGGTCCTTGAGCCCATCCATTCAGAAGGGCGATGTCTGGAAGGTGTACACTGAAGCTAAAGTAGTCGTGGCCGCGGTTAATAATGGTTTTAGAATTCTTATTCATTTACCTGTTTTGGAGTTTCCTTTTCGTTTTACACTCTATAAAGTAATCAGTTTGCCACGTCCTATAGGCAATGCCACGCAAGAGGCACAATTTTATCCTCTTTCCTAGCGGTAGCAACTGATAGACAAGCCTTTGTAGAGTTATCAGCAGACGATGCATTTCGTTGTTTAGTGTCACCGACTTTAATTTGTCCAATAAGCAACGCCATTTATCGGAAACACAGGGAACCCGGGTGTGCAATGTCTTTGTTTGTAAAGGACGAGGCCCGTAGTCGCACCCAGTGTACGACTCATGTTTCACCTTGGCTTGGACAACAAACTGTATATCTGGGCCATAGGAGGTGGGGTTATTCAACTACTGAAGATACAACAATAACGATAACTTGCCCGCTAAGTCGTGAAAAGGTTAACACTTTAATTAGAAGAAAACGTTTTGATGTTTTTGAAGTTCCAATGTCGTGTACCGCACACACGGATAACTGGATTTTTCAAGCAAGCTTCAGGAAGAATGTCAAGCATGCACTGAACAACGCGTCACTGCCGTCGCTCACTGAACTGAAAAGGTAGGGCAAGTTTTGAAAGCGCCCGAAGCTAGTGAGACTATACTAGAAAGGGAGGGGGGCAAGAACCCAGAATAGCCAGCCGATACTGACGTGCCTTGCGATGATTCAAGGTCGCGTAGCCCTCATGGGGGAACATCTGCGTATCATTGAGGAAGAAGAGAAAGCTAGACGGGGCGCGGGGCAACCCGAAACAGTTCGGTACCCTTTCGAATTAATAGCAGTTATAGCGATTTTGTTCTTTGGTTTGGGAGCAATTCTATTCGTTCGTTTACGCCAAACCTGGGCAACCATAAAAGCCTTGACTCAACGCATAGTCGAAATGGAAGGTCGGTTGACTATTCATGAGGTGGAAGTCTTGGTGGAAGAGCATTTATAACTGTTACCCGACCCGTTGTATTTGTTTAGTTTTTTTTCTCTCTCTCTCTCTTCTATTCTGCTCGCTAAAATTATTTTGGTGTTTCATGTGTGCCTTGTCTCTCTCTTCTCAATAGGTATTTGTAGCAGTTATTTTTGTTTCATGCTTGTTTTATTTGTAATTTGGTTTTTTTTTGCAAGGGAAGGGTAACTGGTCAAGTCACCCTTCTAGAATTCTGTTGTGAAATTTGTTTACATTGAATTTTGCAAAAATTTTTTTTCATTTACTTTTGGCTGAAAATTGTTTCGTTGCATTTATTTTTGGCCGAAAATGGCTCGTGTCCTTCTGTTTTTGGGTTTTTCTTTTCTCCTTGTTCTTCGTCGTCATAGGGTGATCGGGACGAGTCGCTGGCTGAAGGGGGGGATGTAGTGTTCACGCATCATTCGTAAGAGAACTCTCGCAATCCGTTATAGCTGTAACGGATAGGCAAACGACCGACGGAAGTGTCATTCGAGCGCCATCCGATTTCTGATACATCGGATTTTCCGACTGACTCTTTCCCACGCCTGGAAGACTATAAATGGGACTGTAGTGTAGACCTTCGAGGCCAGTAGTTTAATAGAACAGTTATGTTTACTTTGTGTAGTGCTTGAGTGTTGGACAGTTTGAGAAATACACTGAACCCATCGGCGATATCTCGTTACAATATTTAAAAATGTGCTGTAAATAAATAAATAAAAATGCACTCTTTTTTTGTTTCCTCTATAACTCATGTATTTTTTAATATTTCATGATGATTTGTTTGTCTCCCCCCAGTTCATCATCACCAAGACCCGTAACTGCTTCTGTCTTGTTTGGTACGTGTCCTGTATGACCCCGCTCTCCCCTACGCTACCTACAAAGTGATCAGGCAGGTCACTAAGTTGAACTACGAACTTCGAAAACCAAGTGGGAAAAAAAACTCTTGTGGTGCATGTGTCGCAACTGAAGAAGTTTGTTGTAGCATCGGACGAGGAGTTCGATAGCGACGAAGAAGATGAGAAGATAGAGCATGCTGACACTGACTTGGATGTCGAGCGTGCCGACACCGGCTCGGAAGATGCACGGGCCGAAATTGAAAAGGGTATGGCGTGTACCGAAAACGACACTGTGAGACGCCTGAAGCCGACACTGGGGTGACACCCGACACCAGCACTGCTGCTGCAGCTGTGGAGCCGCCAGCCATGAGAGAAAAGAGGAGAATGACGCGCCGGCCCTTGGAGCCAATTGCCGAAATGGACGAAGGCCTACAAGACGGAAAGGATTCCGCGGTCCCAGCAGCAACGGAATCACCGGCGGCTCGTCCGACCAGGAAAAAACGGGCACCCGGTTGGATGAAGAATATGCTGTTCTTCACATTAGTCTGTGTCGTAGGCCAAATGGTTCAAGCAAATGAAATGAGGGGGAAGTACGTCGCAAGCAAAGGAGCGGTGTTTCATCCCGAAGGTACTTTGGCCCTGGGTGACTCGAAATGGGTAGTTATCTATGACGTGCCCACTAAGCGAGCGGAACAAGTAATTAAACTTGTCACCGCTTGGGTAGACAATATGGCGCGGGCGTTTGACAAAGCAATCACGGGGAATTTCCCTATGGAAGTCACCCCATTTTTGGAAGGTCCGGCACGTGACCTGGCGGAAATCAAGGCAAGAGTGGTGCGTTTGAGGCAGGAATTTCGGGAGTTGGAACGAGCTAGGAAAGGCGACGGAACCAGGCGGAAGCGCGGGCTGTTCGACGGAGGTGGCCAGCTGCTTAACTGGCTCTTCGGGACCGCTACGACAAAGGACCTGGAATCAGTGCACTCGAGGCTCGAATCATTTGACAAGAAAGGTCTGGAGGTGGTACACCTTCTCCAGGATCAGGCGACTCTGTTAAATATGACCATGGGGCAACTGGCAGAGCATGAATCCGAAATCAGTGCTCTCATGGCGGCGGCGGGTCAGATGCGGCGAGAGCAGGCGCAGCTGAGGAAGGCCTTCAATGACAGCTGGACCCAACTTGCCAGAGAATTACTCTTTCTACAGAAGATTTACAGTGTGTTTCCTATGCTGGTAGCCACCGCAAAGAGCAGTCGGTATCCCATTCGTACGCGGGATTGGCTCCATACCTGGGGGTATCGCCAGATCTGTGGCTGTTCGTCGAGTTCAACGTGGACGAAGTCCGGAAATACGCTCCATACATGGGCAGTGTGTGCCCCTTCTTGAAGCTGAGTGACCGAAAAAGAAGAATGAAGAGCTGCGCGGCGGCTGTCTTTCTGCGGGAGCCGGAAGGAATCTAGAGGAACTGACACCTAGACGGTAAGAAGTGGACTGGCATTGACCTGTTCTACATCGGAGGAAGGAAGTGGGGTTACGCTGGTAAAGACAACGTAACCACAGTGCTCCAGTGCCCTGGGAAAAAGATCGGTGGAATTGGCATACCACAAGTGCTGCAAGCAGCGGGGGTCATAAAAATCCCACGGTTGTGTTCGGCAACCTCGGACGAATGGGTTCTGCAAGCGAGCTTCTGACAGATGATGCCAGTGAATGTAACGAGCGTCATCGACGAGAAAGCTGCAGGGATGCTGAGCAAGCCAATGGCACCGGTGGTCGAGCAATCGCAACCGGTGACAAAGAGCCCAATCATGGAGGAAGCACCAGCCACCATAAGAACGCCTACGCGTATAGACCTAGCGGGGACGAGTTTACACCTGAGAGTGGTCGAACGACTACGACGCCAATGGGAAGAAGAGGGGAATGCCAAGAGTAAGCCTTTTGAATGGTTGATCGGATGCCTGTTCCCGTTGCCACTATTGGTATATCTGTGGATCGAGTATCGGAGGCTGAGTAGTCACGTGGACACCCTACTGTTGGCTAATTTTGTGGAGGTGCGAGAGTCAGGAAAAGAGGATCAAGGCCAGCCCGGCCCGAATGCAAGTCGCGTGAATATCGTCGTTTGACCCGGATTAGTTTTACCAAATGTTAAAGTAGAAAACATGGGGGACTCTGTTTGTTATGCCTTCTGGGGTTTGTTATCCAGTTTAAACTAAAAACGGCTCCATTGACTGCGTTCCAACACCCTTGAGAGACCTTTCCTTTTTTGCGTCCCACAAACAACCTGTTGCGGCGAAGAGTTAGATTTATTAGTTTATTATTTGTAGAAGCGGCCACTAGAGGCCTATTTACGTGTTCGCTTTATGAACCTCTTTTGTTTTACCTCCCCCCCTCTGTTCTGTGTCTTTGTTCCCTAACCCGCGTAAGAAGACGCTAGAATGTTCAGTAGACCCTAAGTTTAAGACACAGCCGGTCTCTTGCATTGTTGTAGCCTACCCCGACGGACGTGCCGTCAGTATTCTCTACACACATAAGGTGTGCCCCAACTCTATTCCGCAGTACGTACAACACTGCCGTTTTCGTTCCACACATAAGGTGTGACGCTATAGTCCTTACAACACTATAGCCAACTGTATCCTTAGCATCAATACACGTTTAAGGATATCCTATCTCGAATCCGCTCAACCTTTTACTACTAAACTGAAGAGCTCCCGAACACAACCACCATTGCATTTTTTTGTTGACAGCTCCTTTGACTGCGTTCCAACACCCTTCAGAGACCTTTCCCTTTTGCACCCCTCAAACAACCACCATTGCTTTATGTTCTCAACAGCTCCATTGACTTCGTTCCAACACCCTTCAGAGACTGTTCCCTTTTGCACCCTTCAAACAACCACCACTGCATTTTGTTCTCAGCAGCTCCTTTGACTGCGTTCCAACACCCTTAAGAGACCGTTCCCTTTAGCATCCCTCAAACAACCACCAATTCCTTGGCTTCTTAACAGCTCCATTGACTGCGTTCCAACAGCCTTCAGAGATTCTTCCCTTTTGCATCCCTCAAACAATCACTACTGCATTTTTTTCTCTACAGCTCCATTAACTGCGTTCCAACATCCATATGAGACTGTTCCCTTTTGCATCAATCAAACAACTAAATTTTTCCCTGATTTGAAACGGTCACACAGAAGTAGAAACTGTTCCAAATAAGGAATAAATGTTTGATACTATTACTTTGCAGCAGCAATATATACAGTAGGTGCCAAAAGTATCCGAACACTTTGCGTTTTCGGACCATTTTAGCATGGGTTCAAATGACGGAGCGCGCTTAGCGCGATTGAGAAAAAGAGGGTTAAAAAATCCACCTAAGTCAATGAAAATAATTTTGTGGCCTAATAATACATAAAGGTATCTATTAAGAAGACACGTAGTGCCATAAGGAAGCACGGCGAAAAACTCGCGTTCGGATACTTGTGCACTGATATGCCGGCCAGTGGCTACAAGTCATAAAAATAAAAAAAAATTTTTTTAGATACCTTTATCTATTATTAGGCCACAAAATTATTTTAATTGACTTAGGTGGATTTTTTAACAATAAATTCTGTTGCACTAATGTTAATTTATACACTACGAAGTATGTTGTTTGTTGATGAAATTGGTAATTGAATGATTTAGAATGTTCCAACAGTTTCCATAATTTTCCTTATTGTCACTGATTTTGCCAGCAGGAAAATTGTGTTCTATGACTTTGGGGGAACGTTCCATGTTTCACCTTCCAAACAATTCATTCAGGTTTTCAGAAGGGAACTATTCATTAAAGTGTATGAACACAGACTATATTTGGAGGACTTTGGCAACTGACTGCATAGAATATTTCTTAAAATATAAAATTTTTGATTGAAATTCTGACTGCGTTCCAAGATTTTGAGGAAAGTTTATAATATCCAAATTTTGAACACATGAATTGCTGTGCACGAATTAGGGCAGGCTTTTTCAAAATTTTTAAGTGCCTTAAAATTGTGGTTTATAATTCTAAAAAATTTATTAACTGCATTCCGAGGTTTTATGAGGCTTCTTGCTCTCATAAGAATCCGTTTTCGTTTGCCAATAGGAATATTTGGTGAAATATCGGCATTTAGACGAATTGTGAGTGAGATTCGTAACAGATAGTATGCATACAAGACTGCTTAAAATGGTTTGTTTCCTTAAAACGTTGAAGCGCAGCCATTTCGAAACACAATTTTTATTATGAGCATGGTTTGATGTTGAATTTTTAAAATAGAAAACTGACTGCTGTGCTAATTAAAAAATGTTAGAAAAGATAGTGATGTCCAACAAATCGAGTGTACTGCTATTTCGCATAATTTAATTTTCTTTACAAATTTCCCTTTTTTTCCCCAGAAATACAACGAGATCATCTGACTGCTACAGCGAGATTCCCACTCTGCCGCTTCAACTGCCGCACCCCTGCAGGGAACTCCATCCGCACTTCCATATTCAAGTAAAGTATTCCCGACCTTATCCTTCCCCTACCAAAGGGTTGTTGGATCAAACCCGGCACCGAAAAATTAACTTCCTTCGAGGGACCTTCTCAAGTTACTGTGGAACACAGGTTCCTGTGCGCGTGATGATTCGTTGTCAGGCACGCTCCGAGGCCAAAGACTACGGTAAGGCCGGGAGAATGCAGAACTGGTGATTTGAGAACAGTCCTTCAATACCGGAGATATAGTGATAGGTGTTTGGGGCCAACAACTTTATAAGGTTTAAGCACTCGGAAATCACATCGAGCAACTGCCTGGGAAGGTGTCGTGTGGTGGAACAGTTATACATATTAATCATTATTGATTTTGTTTGAGCCATTGTTTGTATTGCCCTCCTATCATATCACCTATCATCGGTCAACAAATAACGAATTGTTCGGTAACAGAAATGCCGCCATATCGTCAACTGACTGATGCCGAAATGGAGGAGAAAAATAGGAAGCAAAGAGAGAAAGAAGCGCAAGAAGCTTCAGATGCTAGAGAAAAACGTTTACAAGACAATAGAGCCAGGGCACAATATGTGCGCGATGAGAAAAAACAGCGTCTTGATCAAGAAGTTCAACGTCAAACCCAAGATGAAGTAGACAGGCAAGTGTGTCTAGACGTAGAAGCGCAAAGACGTAAAGAAAACCGAGCTCAAGAGCCAGACGAAATACAACAAGCTAGGCTACAAGAGCAAGCATTGCGGCAACAAGCTCTGCGTGAAGAGGAAAGTGAGGAAGAAAGACGTGCAAGGCTAAGAGACCAAGCAACACGGCAGCAAGCTGTACGCGACGCAGAAATCGCTGATGAGAGAAGAGTAAGGATTATCGAGGATGACTTGCGCCATCAAGTCCTACGCGCCCAAGAGACGGTAGAAGAGAGGATGTCACGCGCCATGGCTGACAGATTGCATCATCAGACCCCCGTCGGTCCGAATACAACCAATCCCAAGTACGCCAAACTCTATTTCATGGATGCAGCACAGGCCGGCGAGTTGAGAGCCGATTTCGAGTCGAAAGGAAGATGCTGTAGAAACTTGATGGCAGAGTTAAACGCAATGCTCCACGAAAAAAATCCTTACGCAGCCATTTACAAAATGATTCGTCAAGTGCTAGAGGAAGAGTACCGTCGAGCCGAAGCTGAAAATTTGCCGCACCAAATAGTGGGTCTGATCATCAGCAGTGATTGTTGAAATCTGGACCAAAGGCGTTACAACAGTCCAACGACAAATCAGATTGCTGTTTTATTCAAAAGCCCAAACGGAGAACCACCAGTCAAGAGGGACATCCAAGACCATCTCTTCATATCAGTCAAGGGAAGAACATTGATCCAAATCAGCACACAACAACCAATGTGCGACCCCATGACTTATCCATTGCTCTTTCCAAACGGTGACGATGGATGGCATGTAAATATGCCTTACACAACTACTACACGGCGAGAGAGAGAGGAAGCTGCTGCAAAAGCAATGGATGTGGATGAAGAGGAAGAGATTCAGTTTCGAAGGCTCAACGAGAGACTTCTAATGCAAATTCCAGCAGCAGAAGCAGCGGCCAATGACTTGTTTCCGGCAGAAGAACCGGAACCAGAAGAGCAAGTAGACGATAATGAGAATGATCCTCAGCGATTCAATCGAGGTTTGGGAAGACGCAAGAGAGTGACGCAGTGCGAATTTTACAGCTCTCTCATGTCGATATGGGACTATTTCAGCAACTTCTTGGCCGGAGGACCACTCACTCAGCAATGAATGGTATATTCCTATGTAAAGATTGAAGCAATCCGCGTTAAGTACATCCGAGAACATCAGGTGGAGCTTCACGTTGCTCAGTACAATGGTCTCTTGGACTACATCAACAATCAGGCGGAAAGAGAAAATATGACGGTCGGATCGTATAATGTTCTCCCTTCGAGTTTTATTGGAAGTCCAAGAGCCATGAAGCAAGCGTACCAAGACGCGATGGCAATTTTGCAGCAAATTCGGCAAACCGAATTTAAAAGTGTATCGGATGTCTCCAACACGAGCTACTCTCAAGGATCTAGCAAATTGGATAGACGAGATGGTGATGGGTGAACTGATGACCAGGCCGTCTACTCATAGATCACCAGCTCCACAGAAGGAAAAGAAAGCGGGAAGTGCTAAGCCTTCCACCAAACCAACTCCTCTCTTTGGCAAAGGTCCTGTTGTTTTTCACACCTCTACATCTCCACCAGTCAAGAAACCGCAGCAAAGTCCTCCCTCTGAGAGTAATTCGTCATCGCTGAAGAAAGGCGTTATTAAGAAGTGCATTTATTATGATAACGCCCATTCGATAAAAACCTGTTCCACATTCAAAGATCTAGATGTTACAGCTAGAGTGGAGTGGGTAAAAGAAAAACGATTGTGTTTTAGGTGTCTGATTGGAACACATCGGGGAACTGAGTGTCCCACCGAAATCATCTGTAACATTGGGAAATGTGGTCAGCGGCACCACCTTCTATTGCACGGAGCGCCTCGAGTTTATCCCGCGAATGCTTCAAAAACTAAAAATGCAGGTCAGCCATCAGCAAAATCGTCTGATGGTCGCGCAATGACCATTAAATACAGGGATATGGCTATCAACACTTCCCTAGCTATCGTTCCTGTGTTACTTCAAGCTAACGGGGTGGAAATAGAAACTTTCGCTTTTCTAGATCCAGGAGCGACCGTTAACTTAATTCGAGATGATGTAGCTAAACAGCTCAAGTGCAAAGGGAATGCAAAGAATGTATCCTTTGGGTCGTTTCATGGCCAAGACCCACAGTTTCAATGAACTACGGTTAGTCTGACTGTTAAGGCTCGTGATAGATCTTTCGAAGCGGATTTAAAGCAGGTCTCTACTGTGCCGACTCAGTACCTAAAGTTACCATGCCCTCCGAAGGAGTTAATGGAGATCCGAAGTCGTTACCCTCATCTCAAAGACGTAAAACTGGTTGATGTTGGAGAACCAACCATCCTTATTGGAGCGGGAAACCAATAGCTGCACTTACGTCTCGATGAAAGACTACCTCCTGTTGGAACCGACGCTCCCTTTGGTTTATTGACGCCATTTGGTTGGACTTGCGTTGGCGATCTAACATTAGGGACGCAGCAGCATGATTCAACGGTTTGTCGTTCAAACAAACCCTTGCTGACGGTGCAAAAACTCTGCTACCATGTACAAGAATCACCGACGGAAGCATTACTTTTGCGCCAAGTTGAGAAATTGTGGGGAACGGAAAGCTTTCCTATTGTAACTCCAGCTCAACCGCTAGAATCAACCGAGGATAAACTAGCGAGGAAGAAATTCGATGCAACTATTCAATTCGACGGAACCAGGTATGAAGTAGGTCTACCATGGGTTTCAGATGATATCGCACTACCCGATAATTACAATAGTGCATTGCGTCGACTTTTTTCTATCGAAAATAAATTCACGCACAATTCTAATTTTGCTGAGAAATACAAAGCCGTAATCGATGACTATGTGGCAAAGGGATTCGCACGGCCTCTCAAAGAAAGTGAATTGAAGGGCAGCTTTGGGAGAAATTGGTACCTTCCCCATCATGGAGTCGTAAATCCTCGGAAACCTGAAAAGGTTAGAGTGGTCTTCGATGCTTCGGCGAAGTATCAAGGAGTTGCGCTCAACGAAGTGCTCTTAAAGGCTCCCAATCTTATCAATGACATAGGTGCTACTCTTCTACTCTTTAGAGAAAAGCCGGTGTCCCTATCTGGGGATATTCAACAAATTTTTCTTCAAGTTGGCGTGAAGAATGAAGATTGCTCTGCTCTACGATTTCTATGGCGTCCACCTGGCTCTCGAAAAAGACCCACCGTATATGAAATGCAGCGACAAATCTTTGGATCAGTTTCATCCCCTTTCATCTGCTCCCAAGTCCTACAACATTTTGCTGACCTACATCGTGAAGAATTTTTTGAAGCCGCTGAACGAGTCTACAAGAACTGCTATGTAGATAACCTTCTGGATTCTTTTTACACCGAAGAGAAGGCTAGTCGAGCGGTCAAAGATTCTACAGCATTGATAAAAAAGGGAGGATTCCATCTGAACCAATGGCTCTCTTCATCTCGACGGGTATTGTCACGTGTACCAGAAGGTGATCGTAATCAGCCTCACCTGAATTTGGATCTAGAGGATTTGCCCACGGAGAGAACCTTGTTTAGGTGTTTTATATGACAGCGAAAGTGACAGCTTCATCTTTGATGTTAAAACTGACGTCGAAGCGAGTACTAAGCGTCGGATCTTGAGTGCTGTGTCTACCTTGTATGACCCACTGGGGTTTTTATCACCAGTGATCCTTAGCGCCAAAAGAATTCTACAAGAATTGTGGCTTGTCGGTGTTGACTGGGATGACCAAGTTCCAGAAGTAATTCAACACCAGTGGAACAAGTGGACTACTAACCTTAGCCAGCTCGAAGCGTTCAAGATCCCACGAGCTTTAACTTCGTCTAGTGACATCCAAGACATTCAGCTGCATGCCTTTTGCGATGCATCCACCGTTGGGTTTGGCTCTGTGGTATATTTACGAGTAACCTATCGCAATAATGTCGTCGCCGTAAATTTCGTTACGTCAAAGTCCCGCGTGGCACCCCTTCGTCCGCTGACCGTTCCGAAATTAGAACTCCAAGGAGCAGTTGTGGCACTACGCCTTGTAAAGTTCGTCCAATCGACCCTTCGTATTCCAGTCAGTCAAATCATCTATTGGTCTGACTCTAAAACTGTTTTTCAGTGGATAGACTCAAAGGCATGTCGCTTTCAGACGTTCGTCGCTAATCGAATATCCGAAATCTTAGAGCATTCTCAACCAACTGAATGGAGACATGTCCCAGGTATCGAAAATCCGGCTAATGAGTGCAGCAGAGGACTTTTTCCTGATGAGATGATGGAGAATTACCGTTGGGTTATTGGCTCAGACTTCTTGCAGCAAGAAGAAAACGCCTGTCCGATAACCATTAAACTTCCCGAACCTTCTGTCGAAGATCCAGAGGTATCAGCCACCAACTGGATTGGGCTCGTTTACGGCCCCACTGAAGAAAATAGGCTCCACTCACTTCTGGAACGAAATTCCAACTATGACGTAGTGATGCAAATTGTTGCATGGATTCTTCGTTTTATTTCCAACTCAAAATTGAAATTGCTGGATCGTGACAAATCACGCATTGGTGTCAAATGCATTCAGCACGCTGCTAATCATTACATCAAATCTGCGCAATTCGAGATATATTACGAAGAAATAGAGGCTTTAAAGGATAAAAAGCCTTTAAAATTGAGTTCGACGCTGATTACTTTATCACCATTTCTGGATGAAGAAGGAATACTGCGAGTAGGAGGTCGCTTGAATTACGCCCCCCTTTCGTTCGACATCAAGCATCCCAAAATCCTGCCTCACGATCATCCACTCACGCGTTTAATCGTCATGAGAGAGCATTATCTCCTGTTTCATCCATCTCCAGAAAGACTACTCAGCTGAATCAGGTCTCAATATTGGATGATTAAAGGACGAGTGCCTATAAAAAGGTATCTGCACAAGTGCTTTACTTGCAAACGCCATAGAGCTACTCCCTGCATTCCTTTAATGGCCCCGCTTCCACGTCATCGTCTTATTCCGTTCCAACGTCTTTTCACTCATGTGGGTTTGGACTATTTTGGCCCGTGCAACATCACCATTTATCTCCGCAAAATAAAACGATATGTTTTGCTGATAACCTGTCTCAACACTAGAGCGTTACACTTGGAAGTTGCAGCCTCACTCCACTTATCGTCTTTTTTGATCGCCTTTGCTTCCTTCACCACCCGAAGAGTTCGTCCGTCAGTCGTGTATAGCGATAATGGAACTCAAATTGTTGCTGGAGACCAGACAATCCAAAAAGGCATCGAGCGTCTCAAAGAACAAAACATCGTTGGTTAAATGGTGAAACAAGAAATCGATTGGCATTTTTCACCACCATTAGCGCCACATTTGGGAGGCGTTTGGGAAAGTCTCGTAAAATCAGCAAAGGTGGCTCTGGAAGCCATTGTGGAATCACGTCCGCTTACCGAAGAGCTTTTACGTGGTTTCGTGATTCAGTCCGAATCGTTGCTGAATGGACGTCCACTGACCTATGTCAGTGTGGACCCTCGAGATCCCGAACCACTTACCCCTAATCATTTTTTGTTAGTACAGAGCTCGCCTAACACCGAAGACGACGTCATCGAGGACAAGAAATTGTATTCTCAAAAACATTGGGAAGCTATGCAAGTCATGACGACACATTTTTGGCGCCGATGGTTTCAAGAATATCTTCCCACACTCACTGACCGTCGAAAATGGCTTTTCGATAAGGAGAATTTGGCTGTGGACGGTACCGTGCTGGTGGTGGCCCGAATTATCCTAGAGGACATTGGCCTATTGGTCGAGTAACTCGGATCATCCCCAGTCCAGATGGAATCGTCAGGTCAGTGTTCGTCAAGACCTCTACTGGAGAATACCACCCCCCAGTGTCCAAATTATGCCTATTAGAATCTGATGTTACTGATGTATAATTGTGTCTCTATGTAATCAGTAACAGGCCCCGCTGTTAACGACAGAAGTCGTGAGGTATAAATGTAATTTAATTTTTTGTTTTTATGTCTGTATGTACGTGTGTGTGTGTGTGTGTGTTCGTGTCATTGCCGAGGGTAAGACAAGTCTGAACTTGTCTGACCTTGGCTAAACTTATACCCTTTGGTTTTGCTATTGGTTGCTATTGGTTGCTATTGGTTATCCTCCCTTACACTTCCGCCACCCCATTTACACCTGAAGCTAATTGTTCGTGTTAGCGCCCTTCTTTTATTTCCCCCTTTTTCTGCATTTGCACCGTAGTCGAAGACGGAGAGAGACGCGGCAACGAGGTCATTCTGATTCGTTTTCGTCGTGGCTGCAGTCGCAACCTGTCGTCCCCTCTTTTGTATTTGTAACCTCGTTCGGGTTTAATACATCGCAGCGTGGCCCTTTTGGCCACTGAGTTAACCACATTTTCGTTTCGCTTATTTCGGTGGTTAACACTCATCAATGTACTCCAGAGCCAAGGAAAACAAGTCATCACAGTGGCTTCGACGGGGATCGTGTCGACTTTGTTGCTGGATGGTGCGACTTACCATTCGCAGTTCAAGATCTACCCTCCAATTACAGAGACAAAACGATCAAAAATCGAAGAAGGCACCTATAATGCGCAAATGATTAGGAACGCGAGTCTCATCAACTCAGATGAAGCCTCAATGAAGACCAACCACGCTCTCGACACAATCAATCATCTGTTGCAAACGGTGATGAAAAATCGTGTCGATCCCTACGGCGGTAAAGTCCTCTTGCTCGGCGGCGATTTCAGACAGTGCCTGCCCGTTGTCCGACATGGAAACAGAGTCCAAGTCGCTGAAGCCACCATCATCAATAACGCGACTTGGCCACATTTCCATGAACTTCGATTGGTGCAGAACATGCGCACCACAGCTGGCAGTCAAGATTACGCAGATTGGCTCATCGAGCTCGGAAATGGAATCCGCCCTCAAATACTGAGGCTCAACAACCAGATGTCATCGAAATTCCACAATACTTTCTCAACATTCAACGTAATTTGGTCGAACACGTCTTTGGAGACCCATCGGATTTCTTACAAGATGGAGTGGTCGATTCAATTTCGAACCGGGCAATTTTATGCGCCCAAGAATGAAGATTGTCAACGGATAAACAACCAAATCATCACAGAGATGCCTGGCGCATTGAAAATTTATAGGAGCATCGACACCATGGATTCAGAGAATCCGGAGGATCCGGATCACGAAATTGCCAACTACCGTGCGGAAATATTAAACACCTTTAACGTTTCTGGACTTCCTCCGCACGAATTGAAACTGAAAACTGGAGCCATCATCATTCTTCTCAAGAACATTACCTCGCGAAAAGGACTGTGCAACGGTACGAGGTTGATCATCAGGACACTCGCGCTCAATTTAACAGTAGCAGACATCGCGGCTGGAAAAAACAAAGGACACACTGTTTTTCTACCACCCATGGCCATGACACCAACTAACTCTGACTTGCCGTTTAAACTCAAGCGATTGCAGTTCCCCGTGCTTGTGGCTTTCGCCATGACCATCAACAAGTCGCAGGGACAGACTTTCGATCGAGTCGGTATCTACCTTCCGGAACCTGTTTTCAGCCACGGCCAACTGTATGTCGCATTTTCGCGAGCCACATCAAGAGAAAGTGTCAAGATCGAGTGCGGTGAGTCCGAGAAACAAGGAAAGCTTCTCAAAAGTATTCCAGATTCATCGGAACAAGATAAGCAACGAGTTTTCACGAAGAACGTCGTCTACAAAGAAGTACTCATCTGAAAACACTTCGTAGCAAAAGATAAAGAAATCACCAGCCCAGTGATAATGACTTTAAAAAAAAAATAATAAGAGGAACTAACTTCCGCCTCGGTCTATGGACCAAGTAAGGAGCACGGGCATGGCCTTGGGGGCAGAGTCCAAGTGCGCTCAACCGTGGTTTGTTTTTCCTCCATTGTTTGATACGTGTATGAGAGGTACGACTTGACAATGCGTGGATTAAGGGGCTTTAAGTGGATTAATAAGTTGTAAGTAGACTAAGGTGCTTTACGTGGATTCAGAGGCTTAACATGAATTAAGAGGCTTAAAGTTGATTAAGGGGTAATAAGTATAAGGGTTATAAAAGTAAAAGTAGACTAACGTGCAACAGATAATAAAAGTAAATGTTACCGAGTTGTCATGGCAACTCGGCCGGGCTTCGCGCGCGCCTTTAATTACCCCCCCTTTTTTTTCATCTATTGTTTCTCTAATTCGCGCATCTCGATTCCTTTGTTTTTGCGTAAGCGATCGGATGACGTGTATTTAACGAGGCAGTCTCGTTTTTGCAACGGTAGCGTCTCGTCGCCATTTTTTGTCACCTCATTTTTTTATCTTCGCCTGCGTCTTAAAGTTTAATACAAGTTCTTGCGCCCTGCCCGTTCGGTTTTGATCGTTTTTTCGCATCGCCTTTCGAACGATCGTTATCTTACGGTTAGTTTACAACATTTTTGGTGCCGAAACCCGGGAAGATTCGATCCTGGTAACTTTAACGCAACATTCGTTTTTCGACATTCATTCTCGTCATTCGTTTTTCGCCCTTTATTTTCGCCATTCGTTCTCGTCATTGGGTTTTCGTCGTTCATTTTCGTCACTGGATATTTCTTTTGTGCCTTTGTCTCTTTACATCCCAACGCTGAATCAACCGCCAGCCCAGGAGGGGTAACGGTCAGAGTTCCCGGATTTTGAGCAAAAGCTTTCTTTACGTTCCAGTGTTTAAGTGGTTTTCCAAGCCTTTCTTTTTTTATTCCGAGCATCGCGTCCACTCTCTTGAATTCATCATGGCTACTCAAGATGAGCTTCGTGATGCTGATTTGATTGTTGCCGCTCCTGATGCTGTTATTCGAGGCCTTTCGCCGACTCGTTCGTTCGCCTCGGATTCGACAAGTCGTCTTGATCCTGCAACCTTGATCAGCAAACGTTCCCATCATCGAAGAAATTTCACCCGCAACGTGAATAAAGTCAAGATGGTGATTCACGAGACAGGTCCTTCCATCTACTCAAACGATCTCATCACGAAGGCCAACGATCATTATGAGCAATGTATGTATTACCATCATCGTTATTGTGCAAAATTGGGTGTAACCGACGACACTTGGTTGGAGAATTTGCGTCAAGATTATAATACGGCTCATGAAGAATTTGCCACAGCCCGTCGCCCCGGCCATGATACCGAACAACCAGCGCCTAGAGCAACGACCCGCACGAGAGCTCAAGTTCGCCCCGGTTCTGTTGAGTCAACCCGTCAACCCGAGTTCGCCCCGGTGGATGTGCCCGTCAGCACATCTCGCCCTGGTGTGGTTGAGTCGACCCGTCAACCCGAATCTGCCTCGCGGGGTGTGCCTACCAGTACATCCCACCATTCCCGTGTGGAAGATGCCTCTCGCACCGAAGTGGTTGTCGATCCCGTTAGTGGCAGTCGTCATCAGGCTGAGGGTAGCCGCCCGTCTTCTTTGGCCAGCTCAAGGTCTTCGGTTGCCGCCAGCATTTCGTCTTCTCATCGTTCGCGGAGCTCTTCCCTTTCGGCTCTGACTAGAGAACGCCTTGCTGCCGAACTCGACCTTGAACTGGCCCGCAAGCGGCGAGAAGAAGAAAAGAATGAAAATGACCTTCTGAACAAGCTAGCCCGTAAGTTACGTGAGGAGAAGATTCGTATCGGGGCCAAACGAAAGGAACGGAAAATCGAGGAAGAAATCGCACGTCTTCGTATGAACGAGAAGTTGTCAAAGAGGTCTGTTCGTTCGCCTTCGCCGACCTCCTTGAGTTCTTTCAGTGAACCAGATGACGATATCCATACTCCGTTGCCGAAGAGTAAGCCTCGCGACAAAATGCTGCTTCCCACCAGGCCGTCCGACAAGAGCGTAGATAGCTGGATCGACGATCTGGGACAGAAACCGACGGCCTTACCCGCTGCAGCGCCCATGCCTTGGATGTTTGGAGGTTCGGCCCCGTTCGCGTGTAGTACACCGTTTGATGGCGACCATTGAGATTGGCTTCTCTTTGCCTCAAGATTTCGAGCCCTCGTCCACGACGTCATTCCGAACGATGCCCAGCGTTTGGCCATTCTTACCGAGTGGGTTGGCCCTAGCGTTTTTCGCCGCATCTCCCCATTGTTAAAGGCTCCTCGTGGGTACACTGCAATTCTTGCCTATCTTAAGAAGCACTACGATTCGAGCGAGCAGATCACTCGCTGTCAAATACACGATCTTCTTAGTCTTCCCTTCGTCAAGCCGGGCGATCGCCAGGCGCTTGAAAGTTTTTCTGATCAGCTGCATGGAGCTGTTGTGGTGTTGGAACAAGGGGGATTGGAGCACGATCTTAAGAGTGCTGCTAATCTTGATCAGGCAGTACAGAAGCTGCCACCTGTCTTTCGCCATCGCTGGGCACGTTACGCACGTAAGCGAAAGGTGTCGACCTTAGCGACTTGGACCGGTTCATGGAAGAGGTCGTGGAAGAGGAGCGGATGGCTCGTTCGGCATTCGAGTTGGCGCCTAAGATTGATCTTCGTGAAAAGCGTGTTACGTTTCCCAAGCCAGCCGTTGAAAAGCACCCTTCAAGCAGACCTGCAATTCTGAAACCGCCACCCGTTCGGCCACCCCCTACCATCTTAGCCACCCAAGTAGCGAAAGACGTAGATGTCGAGTGTCCAGGCTGCGGCGGCGCTCATCGACTTGTTTCTTGCCCCGAATTACAGAGGAAGTCACCGAGTGAACGAGCGCTGGTGGCGAAGGAGAAAGGCGTATGTTTCAACTGTCTTGGAGGAAAGCACCGCAGTGCGGATTGTCGTTCAAAACCCGCTTGTGAATCCACCGGATGCCGTGCATGTCATCATTCGCTGTTGCATTGTGCGGAGAGAGTTTTTCCTGAGAAAAGCACACCTCGTCAGTTCCCGTCATCCGTCGGAGGCCAAGAATGTTTTCAAGGACCTCAAACACTCGCCATTGCTCCCCGCCTGACATCTGATGTTCTCTTGGCCGTGGTTCCCGTCCGACTTCGTGCGGGTTGCCGGACTCTTGACGTTTTCGCCCTGCTCGACACCGGGAGCCAAGCTACCCTTCTGCGTGAAGACGCGGCTAATGCGCTTGGTCTTACGCGCCGGCCACGCAAAATTCGTTTTGGAACCTTCCATGGGAAAGATCCGGTCATCGAGACTCGTCTAGTGGGCTTCTCCGTTTCGTCGCTAGAGGGAGACCAAAGCTACAAGGTTTCCGACGCCTTTGTTGTGCCTCGTCTAAATGTTGGCCAACGCAAGATAAAAGATGTTCTCGCTTCGTTCGATTATCTTCGTGACCTCAACTTTCCTGCTCGAGACGCTGGTGAAGTCCAGATTTTGATCGGGATGGACGTTCAAGACGCCCATCTAAACATCGAGGTTCGTCGCCCTCCAACTGGAGTTCGGGGACCTAATGCTGTGCTCACCCCATTTGGCTGGTGCGTTGTTGGAAAGGCCTATCCATTACCGGCAGTGGAAGATCCAAGCATAAATTTCGTTAAGCTGGGAACGATCGAGCAGCTGGAAGAATGCGTCGAAAGGTTTTGGAAAACCCAATCTCTCCCAGTTCGTGAGGCCCCCAGTACATTTATGTCGTCGTCAGACAGTGCCGCAATGGACCAACTCGAATCGACCATTCGGCACACTGGAACGCGTTACGAAGTAGGCTTGCCTGTTCGCCCGCATTGCCCGAAGTTGCCGGACAAAAAAAGAGTTTGCACGTCGCAAGTTCTTCGCACTGGAGAGGAGACTTCTTTTACACAACGACCTTCGCCAAGCAGTTATGGCGCAGATGAAGGAGGTGTTTTGCAGCGGCCACGCAGTGAAAGTCACTTCTACAGCTCCCGGTTCCAAGGTGTGGTTCCTACCTTATCATCCGGTTCGACATCCAACGAAGCCCAGCAAGATTCGTCTCGTTTACGACGCTGCTGCCCGGTTTAAAGGAACCGCGATCAACGACATCCTGCTGAAAGGTCCGGATCTCACCACGCAGTTATTGGCCGTGCTGCTTCGGTTCCGTGAAAGGAGAATTGGCGTTACTGCGGACATTGCGAAAATGTTTTATCAAGTGCTGGTTCGTGAGTCAGATTGCACAATGTTTCGTTTTTTGTGGCGCGAGCCTGGAACCGAAGATCCTATTCAGGAATTCCAGATGACGATGGTGCACATTTTCGGTGCTGTCTCATCGCCAACGGTTTGCCGCTTTGCCCTTCAGCACCTTGGAAAGGATGCTCCCGAACACCTGAAGGAAGTCGCGAGGCGTATTCGTTCCAGCTTTTATGTGGACAACCTGTTGTCGTCGTTCGACGAAGTGGATGAAGGCGTTTCCATCAGTCAGAAGCTGGTTGAACTACTCAAGCTCGGTGGTTTCGACCTCGTCCAGTTTCTGAGCTCTTCGCGTTCGTTGTTGGACCAACTTCCGTCTTCCTCTCGTCTGGTTCCCGAGCTCGATCTAGATTTCGACGGTTTGCCCACCGAGCGCACGTTGGGGTATCTGTGGAGTTGTGAGCGAGACGAGTTCGTTTTTCGTTTTAAGAAGACAGAAGAGGCCTTTTCAAAACGCTCGATTCTTTCTGCAATTTCGAGCATCTATGATCCCCTTGGTCTCCTAGCACCCGTCGTTTTGGTGGCGAAAATCATCCTTCAGGACATCTGGCGACTCAAAGGTGGCTGGGATGAGATTCTGCCCGCCGATATTCTGAATCGTTGGGGGCGCTTTGTGGAACATCTGCCGATGCTCGAACTGCTGAACATTCCGAGAAGTTTCTTGACTAGTCCCCAGTCGGCGTATCGTTCTTTTCAGTTGCACGCTTTTTCGGACGCATCGAAAGACGGTTTCGGCGTTGTAATTTATCTTCGAGCTGAAACCTCTGGCGAGGTCGAAGTCTCTTTCGTAATGGCCAAAGTGAGAGTTGCTCCCATCCATCAGCTATCGATTCCGAAGATGGAGCTTCAAGGTGCTTTGCTAGCAGTCAGGTTAGCAAACTATCTGTTGAAGGAGCTGACTCTGCCCATATCGAATGTGTTTTTCTGGGTTGATGCGATGACTGTTGTTCGGTGGATCCACGCCAGCCATCGTCGTTACAACGTGTTCGTCGCAAACAGAATAGCTGAGATCCTGGATTGAACGACCCCTTCGCAATGGAGACATGTTCCTGGTGTACTTAACCCAGCAGACGAATGCAGTCGTGGTCTCTGTCCGTCCGAGCTCGATCCAAATCATCGCTGGTACCGTGGACCTGAGTTTCTAGTTTTGCCACCCGAGCAATGGCCGGCCCAGATTCCAGCTACTGAATTGATCGATCACGAAGACGAGTCTATTGGCTGTTTCCTAATCGCCAATCCTAGCGGGCCAGTAGATGACGTTGTGGCACGAGCCGATAATCTACATCGCCTAATTCGCATCGCCGCTTGGATTGAAAGATTCGTTCGCAACATCCAGATCCTCGTTCATCGGAGACGTGCCAGAGAAAGGTCTATTCTGGATAGCAATCATGAAGAAGCAGCGACCGGACAAAGTGAGCAGTTGAAAACGGGCCGGCAGCAGAGTGCGGACGAGCTGAAGTCAGCCCGTCTCCTTTTAATTCGTGTTTCGCAGCGCGACTCCTTCCCTGACGATTTAAGCAGTTTGCGGAAGGCGAAGTCCGTTCGCCCGGAGTCTCGGTTGCTGAAACTGGCCGTTTATCTAGATGACGCCGGAATCATTCGTGTTGGTGGCCGCCTCGAAAATGCCCCCATCAGCGCTGAAGCCCGTCATCCTGCCGTTCTGGAACCCAAGCATCCGCTCACCCGATTGTTCATACGCTGGGCGCATATTTCCGTGGCTCATGGACGAGCTGATCGTACTCTTGCGGAAGTTCGTGCTCGCTACTGGGTTTTGAAAGGACGCGAAGCGACAAAGTCGGTCATCACGACTTGCATCTACTGTTCCCGCATGAGAGCCAAGCCGTTTCAGCCGATGATGGCCCCGCTTCCAGCGGAGAGGGTCCAACCGTTCAGCCCTCCATTTACCCGTATTGAAGTGGACTACCTCGGTCCCTTCCCTATTTCAATTGGCCGGCGAACAGAAAATCGTTGGATTGCACTTTTTACCTGCCTCTCCACCCGTGCTATCCACCTCGAAATTACCCCGTCCATGGATGTGGATTCCTTTTTAATAGCTTTTACCCGTTTCGTCAGTCGTCGGGGTGCCCCGACCGATGTTTTTAGCGACAACGGTACCAATCTGACCGCAGGAGAGCGTGAGCTGCGTGAGGCGGTTACCCGCCTTAACGATGTGAAAATCGCTGGCCAACTTGCTCGGAAAGAAATTCGTTGGCACTTCTCCCCGCCTGCTGTCCCGCACTTCGGAGGTGTTTGGGAGCGTCTGGTTCGCTCGTGCAAGGAGGCCCTGCGCGCTATCCTGGGTCAGCAGACGGTGAAGGAGGAAACCTTTGCAACGGTCGTCATCGAAGTTGAGGGCTTGCTCAACAATCGACCGTTGACGGATCTAGGTGCGGACCCGCAAGAATTCGAGCCGTTAACCCCGAATCATTTTTTGTTGGGGCGCCCCAATCCCCACTTGCCCGCTGACGTCATCGACCCGGAAATCTAATGTTTTCGCCGAAGATGGTTTCACGCACAGCAGATCGTGGATCAGGTGTGGAGCCGATGGTTACGGGAATACCTGCCGACCCTCACGACCCGCAACAAATGGACCCGATCGCAAAACAACTTGGAGGTGAACGACATGGTGCTTATGGTGGATCCAAAGTCGCCGCGCGGACACTGGCCAATTTGTCGTGTTGCCAGAGTTTTACCTGGCTCTGATGGTGTAGTACGCGCGGCCGAAATCATTACGAAGTCCGGCAAGACCTACACCCGCCTGGTTGTGCGATTATGTCGCTTGGAAGCCTTTAGTGCTGCTTAATGTTTACCACAGCAGGGCCGGCTGTGTTACCGAGTTGCCATGGCAACTCGGCCGGGCTTTGCGCGCGCCTTTAATTACCCCCCCTTTTTTTCATCTATTGTTTCTCTAATTCGCGCATCTCGATTCCTTTGTTTTTGCGTAAGCGATCGGACGACGTGTATTTAACGAGGCAGTCTCGTTTTTGCAACGGTAGCGTCTCGTCGCCATTTTTTTTCACCTCATTTTTTTATCTTCGCCTGCGTCTTAAAGTTTAATACAAGTTCTTGCGCCCTGCCCGTTCGGTTTTGATCGTTTTTTCGCATCGCCTTTCGAACGATCGTTATCTTACGGTTAGTTTACAACATTAAAAGTAGACTAATGTGCAGCAGACAATAAAAGTATAAGTAGACTCACGTGCAGCAGACAATAAAAGTATAATTAGACTAACGTAAAAGCAGACACTGAATACTAGACTTCACCTATTACCGTCCTGGGACGGGCCGCCGTATACTAGTCTCTACTCTATAAAACAACATGGAAAAAAGGAGGAGCCTAATGTCCGTGCTTTTGCTATGATTGGCTGGTGGGGTACGCTCGGGTGAATCGTTGGGATGGGCTTTGGAAGACTAAAACATGAAAATTTGAAATTTTCAGTCGTTGCTTAGAACGGTGGCATGTGAGCCGTCGGGCAGATACTATGGGTCAACTACATTTTTACTGCAGGGGAAAGGACGGGCAAGGGCAACGATAAGGTAGCAACTACAATAGGTAGTTTGGCGGGCAGTGAGTAGGTCAACCGGCAGAGACTGTGAGGAGGTAGACAGACAGAGGCAACGACTGGGTCGACGAGCAGAGACTGTGAGGGGGAGGGCAGGCATTGACAAGGAAAGGGTTGATGGACTGCTACAACGGGCATTTTGGTGGACAGAGATTGGGCCGAGGGGCAGAGTGGGGGTCAACGGGCAGAGACTGTAAGGGATAAGACGGCCAGAGACCCAGACTCGATCGACAGGCAATTACAGAGAGCGTAATGGCGGGCAGGTTGAAGTTCGACGGGCAGAGACTGTGAGGGGGAAGACGGGCACCTACAGCGGGCATTTAAGCAAGCAAAGAATGGGAGGGTTTTGATTTTAAAAATGGCTAGAGATTCGAACAATATTTGCTGCAAATATGTAACAAATATTTGTTGCGACAAACATCGCACGGAAATGGTTCCATTTTTAATGTTTGAATACATAGAAATCCGATATCACATGGAAGCGAAACGGTAAAAAAATGAGGTTAGCCAGAAATTAAAAGAAGAGCAGCATAAGCGGCGCAAACTGTCTAAGATGGTTAATTAATGTGTATTAATGTATATTAAGGTTTATAATACAAAGAGGAATTGATTCAGGTTTCCTTTATTTGTATAGTAATTTTTTTTTTATTTTTAATACAGAAGAAAACAGCGCGAAAAACAGTCACAAGCGACTACTTTTCCCATTGTTTACACCGTTATGGAGGGAATGTTATGACTGATCCGGGTAGTCAGCGCCCCTAGCGAGTGCCCAAAAATGTGTCCGAGGAAATAGCAGACGAAACACCTAGCAGACGACAGTTCTGGGACACTAATGTTAGACCATGATGCTAGTAAGGTACACTATCGCCTATCCTAAAACAGGTGGGCGTTTACTAAGCGGTTCCAGGATTCTCCGCTAGGTTCGCTAGTCTAGGAGGCCGGTCGTCTACAGGGGTGATAAGGTAAAACACCTTTTTTTATTGTTAGAATTTTTTATTATCAGTTCGTGTGCTAGAAAAGTAAATCCACTAGGGCTCCTTTTCACTCCCGATTTTTTGGGACCAAAATCAAAATTGCAGTAAAATTTGGGAATTTTATTATTTATGTTTTAAATTTACCCTTTTTTGAAAAATTGCGCCGTTTGCTGCCCACTGCCCTACTCAGAAATAGGGCTCGGCCCCGGTTCTCGAAAACCCGGTTTACCCGCGGTTTACCCGCGGTTCGTCGCCAAAAAAAGTCACCCATGAGCGATCCGGGTAGGCTATTTGCTAAAATGGGTAGTTTGGGTAGGATTTGGTGGGTAAACCGGGTCTACCCACCGCCATCTTGGAAAATGGCGGTTCCGACAGCGCCAAGCTGGAAAAGGTTGACGCCATCGTGTGGCTGGGAGATGAATGAAGAGCACTGTTCTAGTTCTTTTTTTTTTTCTAATAGGTGGATCTAAGTATAAAGTAGATCCTCATCCTTGACAGGTCAACGGTCAAGCAGGTTCAAATTGACTTGTGATAGTTGTGAACAAGATGGTTTATGAAGACGCTATATCTTCTGTTTGCGTGGCGTCATGTATACATTGTTAGAGCAGACTGTAGTCACATTCCCAGTATTCCATCTAGGCATCCTCAGAATTCTCTATCTTACTTTTAACTTAAACTTTCATAATAAAACTAGAGCAGTTATTTTAACTTGTTTTGTTTGAACTAACAAGCAAGAATGTCAAAGTGGTCATTAAATAATTCAGTGGGGCAAAAAAGAGAAATTTCGGCATTGTCCAATTTGTCTAATACTAGTTCTACTAGTATGATCAGCATAGAATTGGAAGATAGTGATCAAGAATGTGATGAATTACAATCAAAAAGTGGAAAAAGCATCCCGGAAGGTAAATTGATATGATATCAGCTACGTAGACTTAATTAACAATGAAACTTAACATTTCTGAGATTGGAGGCAAGCAAAGCAAATACAATTACTGTAAAAGTACCTTTGTTGTTAATGGCACTGGTACGATGTCCAAACACATATATACTAAACATCCCAACAAGATAGATAATACTAATCAAAGTACGTTGGACATTAAGGGCACAGTTGCTTCTAGCGAGAGGGCTTTCAGCAAGACAAAGATGTCTTCGGCATCACCAGAATGAGTCTCAATCCAGAGACAGTTGAGGCGCTCGTTTGTCTAAGATCGTGGTATAGAGCCGGCTTTTTTATAACATGAGCTATATAAACCAGTTTAATGCAATGCATTAATGCAAGAAAATAAAAAATCGGAGTTAAAACAAAACAGTTGTGGCTGTTTCAATGTGTGCATCAACGCCAACGCTGTTCTGTCAGCTGAAAACTATAAAGGCCGTACCTATACGAAGACGAAATAGGAGCCATCTAGCGGAGAAATAGGACCCTAAAAAGAAAGTCAGAAAAAGGGGTCCTATAGACCTTATTAGTATCTCTAAGTATGGGTCAAGCCGACCCCCTAGCGGGGCGTTGCGCAGTGTGAAGGGGTGCCGTGAACAGTCGCTTTTTATTTGACTCGCCCGATGTGGTTGTTCCCTAGGTTTTTCAACGGTAGCAGACGACTACCACATTTTTTCAAAAGTTTTCTGTCATATGTTGGATTATACGATTATGCTGTATTATGACTAGTGATACAAGTATCTGTAGTTTAAAGCTCTCTAAATTGCTCAGGGTTTAATCCCAGAGGAGAAGTTGTACTGCAAAAAATTAAAAGAATTGGGGCGTGTTGACCCTCTTACAATTCCCCTATCAGTGTATAAAAGTGGAAAAAAAGTGAAAGAAGTGCTTCCTCCTATAACAAGTCAATATTTAGTTCTATATTTAGTTATTGAACGGAATGGCAGTAATGGTGAGAAGTTTGAGGCATACAAAAATCTAAAAGGTTCTCCCCAATATGTAGATAACACTTTTGCCGAGAAACTTCTTGCCTGAAAAGTGAGCTGGTTTACCTAGAATACATTATGTTAAATAAAAGTTCTCAGTGTTTTTATACAACTGAAGTTTACCTGATTGGAAGTGGTCAGAACAAACACAAGTCAGTCCAATAGGGACATTATCATAGTTAGTTCCAACAACTTCTTTCCATGCAACAAGCCTCTTTTCCAACAGATCCTTATCAAATGGCACTAACTTTTTGATATTCGGGTTTGGAAAATTAAAAAAACTACGGGAATTTCTATCCTTCTTAAAATAACCTGAAGAAATACCACAAATACAACACACTCTTAACTTTGGCATTTCTTGTATGTTGTTCGAAACCGTGTAATCCAACATATGACAAAACTTTTGAAAAAATTTGGTAGTCGTCTGCTACCGTTGAAAAACCTAGGGAACAACCACATCGGGCGAGCCAAATAAAAATCGGCTGTTCACGGCACCCCTTCACACTGCAACGCGCTGCTAGGGGGTCGGCTTGACCCATACTTACGTCCCGTACTTACGTCTATTTCACCGGGTCCTATTTCTCCATGGCCTTTATTTGGGTCCTATTTCTCCGGGTCCTATTTGTCTGGGTCCTATTTCTCCGGCTACCAGCCGGATTGGTGGGGGAACTAAATTTCCATGAACATTTTGGTAACTAGCTTCCAAATAACAATGATAAAACTGTGTTTTGTATTTGGTAAGCAAATGTTCATCCTGTTACACTTGTTAAGGCTTTCGCCGTATAACTCGTTCAAGAAATACAATTTTGAAACGAAAAAAAAAAAATAAAGGAAAAATACAAATCTGGGGCAATCGGGGTAAAAACCCGATTGGAACCGGGTTTAGAACCGGGTAGCAGACCCGGTTTCCCTTTTCGATTACCCACGTAAAACCCGGGTAGGTAGTGGGCATGAACTTTAAAGAACCGTTACCCAACGGATCTCATTTTTTTTCCGGGAATACCTACCCATTTGCCCATATACCTACCCATTGGACACGGGGTCGAGCCCTACTCAGAAATCTTGTTTTTCACAGCCGGGCAACACTGCTCAGTTTGAAAACTTTTTTGTAGCATATTTTCGTATTAGTACTGTTTTCATCACTTGTGAGTTGTTACCTGTCAACCATTTCTTTATAGAAGAATCACAATGGATAAAGAAAACAGAAGAAATTCAGTAAATAACTTTACAAATGAGTTCCTTTTTAAGTAACCTTGTATACAATTTGCATTTAGATTTTAAAATCAGCCACGATTCCATCTAATCAACCACCAGTTTTTGAGTATGACGAAGATCAAACGGAAAATTTTACGTCTTCACGGCGGAAATCTTTTAAGAAGCGGGTTAGCTTTGCCGGAAGGGATGAGATAAAGTATGCTTTTTTCTTTACACTTTCTACAGCTCATCAGGCAGTAAAATTATTTACTACTCAGGGAATTTCAAAAGCATGAAGTATTGACGGTTCAAAAGCTGGAAAAAGTATTAAGTCAACTTCAGGATGAAACTGAATTTTCTAAAATGGGTGAAATAGCTGGTTGGCATTCTGAAAAAGAAAACATAGGTCAACAAACATTGGTACTGAGAGAAATATCCATTGTACATGATAACATGGAAATTACAAGTTTAGCAAGTATTGAATGTGACACAATTAAAAGCATTGCACAAGAAATCGAACCTAGAAAAATATCAAGGGAGTATGACTGTATGGACATCACAAGTATAGCAAGTGATGAATGCAACAAAAGTGAAAGCAGTGTTCAAGAAGTTGAAATGGAAGTGTGTTCTGACTCTGTTGTCCAAATTTCTGGTGTAGCAGCTGACGAAGAACATGCAACAATAGAAGAATTAACATTGCTGTGCCCCCAGCCCATTCTTGTTGAAAATAACTTTTGTTTTGGTAAAAATCCAATGGAAATATCTGTTCAACAAGTTGAAATACCAATAGTTCAAGAAGATACAATTCCTTCCTGTATGTCCAAAAATGTGACAGTTAAGCAGTCAAGAGAAGAATGCCATGAAACCTACGAAAAGATGGTGGAAGATATTAACACCAATTGTTCGTCAGGGCTTTTAAAAACAATTTTAAATGAAACTGAATTTATAAGCACTGAACTGGTCCAGTCAGACAGTTGCATGCTACAGAAATGTAATGGTATTCAAGAACCTGTTCAAGAAATGAAATGTTTTTATTTCGATGAATCAAATGAATGTTCATTGCTTGCTAAGCAGTTCAACTGGGAAGTTGCATTCTTTGACAGTCTGTTAGTCTTTACAAAAATTCACAGCTATCTCACCTTGAAACTTAAACTTGATGCTGAATATACCTATCAAAATGTCAAGCATTATGTCGTGGAAGATATTGAAATTGACACCAGAAAAGGTAGATTTGAATATCTATTTTGCCTTTCATCATTTTCTTTTTAATTAATTTTTTTTTTTATTGCTGTTTGCGATAAGACGTTGATAAAAAATGGACTAGGTTCGGCTTGATGATTCTTGAAAACTCTTTGGAAAACATTAACCTTAGAGAGGCATGCAGTAATACGCAAGATTTGCCGAAATTATTGTATATTGTTGAGGAGCACACTCGCATGTTCGTTGACTTTGCTACTGAGGATTCGCAAAAATTTGAGCTGTTGGCCAACCCTCGATCTATCAGATTTGATGCAGGTTACTCGGATTTTAACGTAACATTCGAATCATCAAATTTGGAGAACCTTTCCTGGGTACGAATTTCATTGAATCTAATTCCTCGTTTTCCCTTGTCAGCCAAAGACATATCTGTTGAAAGTATATTGGGGATAGTTAACAAAACTGAGCTAACAAACATGATTTCCAACATACGACCGAGTACCCTTTACTTGACTCGCATTGCGGAATGTGTCGAGGATTTCCTGAAATTCCAATCTGTGGGCAACGAAAGAAAAATGCTTAACTGTGCAAAACATTGAAGTGTATAAATTTACGTTTTATTTTATGCATACACGATTCGGTATATTTAAATTTTCATTGCTTGTAATATGGCTTCTCTTTCACGGATCATGAATTGTACGATGAGATTATGGATATTTTCTTGACTTCGACTCATCTGCCGTTTCATAGCCGCGCGGAAGTCCTCTCTGGCGCCTAAATCTCCTCTTCGAGTCGTCATTCTCCTTTGCCTAGAAAAGTAATTCCAAGATGAAAAGTTGGTAAAATAAAATAAAAACTATTGTTGCAATAATTTGAGATGAAATTTATGAAATAAGGTTAAAATCCTGCGACTTCCTGAAATGCAAACCAAGTGGAATTCCTCGGGGCCAGAAAGGTTAACTTACGTGGCTAGCTGTGTAGCAGAAGGAGGAAATATATCCATATTAATGGCTCCACCTTGATCCGTAACCAGAAATGCTATCTCTTCCAGAATGTCAACTTGAATTACGTAGGAAGAAAAAAGCTTATAGGCAAACTGTCCTTGTCGCCGAATTTTTTCTAAACTTTCCTCTAGTAGGCTTGCATTATTCGGCCAATCATACTGAAGTAAAACGATAAGATGGCCAATAGCGAAATCGCAGTTGCCATTCCTGAAAGCTTGATCCCGAAAGCATGCCACCAGAATGCTGACAGAATATTGGACGATTTCTGTGTGGTTCAGCGCCATAAAATGTAATGGTGGCTTTAAAATGAATGAAAGATATGGGGATAGTTAAAACGCTGAACATCTTTTTGACAAATAATGAACACCTTTCCGTGAGGACTTGAAGAACAAGGAATAATAGTCAGATGACCTGATGGATCACTGCTTTCTGCTGACAAATCTGCAATAACATGCAGAATTTTTTCCGTGGCAGCCTATAAAGAAGAATTAAAAATTGTCGTGTTGCATCTTTTGTTTTTCTCACTTTTTCCGATTTCTAAAATAAAAAACTTAAAACTAACACGCAAAGAGACTTACAAAATGATTTCTTAGGCAAAAAGAAATGCCTGCAGATTTCAAAAGCAACGATTGTGGATTAAGTAGGGTTGAACTCAAAGACTGCAATTTTGTCAAGGCTTCCGAATACAGCCCTTGATATAGAAGAACATCTGCAACAAAACTGGGCAACCAAAGCCACGTCTCTGTGCGCAGGTGACTGCAAATTTTTGCAAACTCGCTGCGAAGTTCTTCCGTCTGTTGAAGAAGTTCCCAGCAACTAACTGCGGTTAAGAAGCTTGATAACAAAGTAGTTGCCGTTGGAACATGGCATCCTTTTGTCACAGTCACGTTCAATGTTGAATATGAGCTGGAACTATCATCCTTCCGACGTTTCAATACTGGTTCTTGGTCATTATCCCTACTAGGGAGAATTGCAGGTACAAGTAATAAAGGTGTATAATCTACCTTGTTTCCTAGAATACATGGGTAAAGTATTTTTGCATACATTTTATGTTGTGCTAAATAGAAGTTAAGTAAATTTTACCTTGATTTGGAATTTGAAAGCTCAGGGGATTTATTTTCCTTACATATTCATATAGCGATTCCACTAGCACCACTGTAGTACAGTATATTAACTGGCGAAAGTTTGGACTGTCTTCCCCCCCAAGAGGTGTGGAATGGTAGAAAGACCAAAGATTTTGACACATCAGTTCCCGGTTGCTAAAAGTGTCGCGCAAAAAAAAGTGTGGGTACTAATTGTCAAACAACAAAAGTTATGTGACATGACACAAAAAATACTTGATACTAAACATAGAACTGAGTTCCCAGCCCAGTTTCCGGCCCATGGCAAACATTATTTTAAAGAGATTTGTCCAAGCTTCCTCTGCTTTTAATTCAGATTCTTCCACTCCCTATTGACAAAACTTTAACATAAAAGTAAAACAGATCTCAAACCAATGGTTTACCTGAATTAATGTTGACCCACTGGCAAACCAGCTGACATAGAAATCAACTGATTTCAAGATAAGTCTATACAATTGTTTTTGAGGGACATCAATTGTCCTTGAGCTAAGCAGTGTTGGTAGCAAGTCCACTACCAACAGTTTCCTAAAGCAATTAACAGGAGTTTGGTAGGTACTATGCTTTTCACTTGTCAGCAAAGTATCTGCTAGTTTTTTCTGCATTATCAAACACGAATATTTTTTTGAAGTTCTTAAATTAACAGAATGTATGTAAGATCACAACTTACTCCATGAGTGTCAACAAATTGTGGAAGCATGGACAACAAAACAAGCATTAGTCGACAATGTTCCAACGTATCTTCTGCCCTTTCTGCCATAGCAAGTAATAGCTGATGTTGCACTTCTGTGAATAAAAGATTTGGCTTCTTTTAAAATCAAAGAAAGTCAGCAACTGAAAATATGAAACTAGTTACCTGTAAGCATGTGTGAAAACATGTCACAATGAAACTGTGATATTATGTTGCCATTGGCTTTCTGTAGTGCACATGTGATTTGCTGCACCTCTTCCCATAATTCAGCTTCATTTGGAAAATCAAAGAATCTGCAGTTGTGATATATAAGATTGCTGAAGAAGATTGAAAAGTAATTAAGCTATATACTTACAAGCTGGAAAAGTATCTGGCAGCTTCTTTGGGATTGTTGGCAGATTTTTGAGTAGTATATGCCTCAAGCTGAGCAAACAGAGCAGTTCGAAAGAACAACGAATCCGAAATTATCTTCACTGTTAGCACAGAAAGAAAGTTTAAACAACAAAGAGACACACATACCTGAACAGCAAAATTCCGTGGAAACAAAGTTTTGGCAGTTATCATCCAAGCTTTAGCTGTAGCAAGATCATGTTTATGACTATTTTTTGTGCGATAAATCACATATTCTTCGTCAGAAAGTTGATTTTCCTGCATTTCATCAATGATTCCCGTTCGCATTTCTGAAAATAAATTATTAGCAGAAATGGGCCAGTGTAGATCGTGTACGCATCGTCGTGTACGTGTACTGGGTACAGTATCCTGCACAAAAATCCGAACACCGATTTAATTTTTTAAAGCCACCTATTGGCGGGGTAAAGGGTTTTTTGTTTGTTTTTCTTTAAGAGGGAGGGTAGACGGGGTGATGGACACATAGGGCAGGGTTGGGTAAGTCTAGACATTTTTTTAATGCCTTAAGGTATTACGCTTTAAGGCAAGTAACAGGTCGGGACATTTTTGCAACCCCCAGGGTGGTGTGTTTTTTTTAAACGACAGTTGTAAATGTTGGACTTAGGCTGTGTAATACTCCTTACCCAAATAAATTATAAAGCTGCCTGTGCACAATTACTTCGATACCGATGGCATATGTGTAGAGCCTCTGATTGCGACGCCGTAGATCAGTGTTCGACTCCCAAGAAGGATTTGCAAAATATAGGTATCATTATAATATTCTTTATTCGAATTTGCTGGGAATATTAATTTCTCTAGAACGAAGGAGATTATTATTTTTAAAATTATTTAATAAACAAAAAAAGCATATATTGCTCGATGAAAATTTATTTTATATGTGAACGAGAACTTCTCGTAAGTTAACAACATTAACTCATCACCTCATCTGGAATCGAACACCGATCTCCAGCACCACATTCAGAAACGCTACACCTACGCCATTGACAACGACGTAAACATTTACAGGCAGCTGGAACATAAGCTTAATTGTTTCGGTAAGCA
Source organism: Daphnia magna (assembly GCF_020631705.1). NCBI lineage: Eukaryota > Metazoa > Arthropoda > Branchiopoda > Diplostraca > Daphniidae > Daphnia > Daphnia magna. Next base: position 11,471,685 of record NC_059182.1, on the reverse strand, counting down.
ACATTACCATGCCCAAGCCCTAAATTTCCAACTGTCGTTTTAAAAAACACACCACCCTGGGGGTTGCAAAAATGTCCCGACCTGTAACTTGCCTTAAAGCGTAATACCTTAAGGCATACCCTACCCTACCCTGTCGTGTCCATCACCCCGTCTACCCTCCCCCTTAAAGAAAAACAAACAAAAAACCCATTACCCCGCCAATAGGTGGCTTTAAAAAATTAAATCGGTGTTCGGATTTTTGTGCAGGATACTGTACATCGTGTATTATACCGTGTATTTGCTAAACTCCGCCCCCTAGTAGGAGGGGCTTAGCACCGCTTGTACACGGTTTATCACTAGCAGACGACGGCGGAAATTGGGTAAATCGTGTACGGAGCCTTTCGTGTACGTGTATTGGTTTGGTTTGGTTGTCAATTTGAAATAAATACGACACGATAGTTTAAAATAGAAAAATCAGTAAATCCAGTCTTTTTTTATTAATAATTAAAAAATCAACGATGGCTTACTAGTTGCGTGGTATAATTTACATAATTTACGTAATAAGTATGTGGTTACAGATATTCGCAATGGAAGGACGGCGAAATCGAAAGGATTGCCATCCGAATAAGCAAATATATATCTAAGATATTGTTTCAACGAAAAATTGTTGAAAAAAATTTCTTGCATATTGCAACAGCGCATTTTCAAAAACGAAATGATAAACGCCCTTGAGGCTTGACTAGCGATCGGCCCCGATTAGCCATAATCGGGTTAACCGCCCCGCCCCGGGAAAAGGCAATCGGAGCTGAATCGGGTGTCACTTCGTCAGCCAGAGCGGGGCGGAGCAAAAATGTGAAGTGAATGTCAATGTGTACCTCACTAATTATAATAATTTTTCCATTCATTCAATTAAGATAATACATGTGGGACTAAATTTCGAATAACTCATTTATATCGTCACATTCATACAAAATGGTATTCAAGACGAATACACGATTTACCCGGCAATCGTGTACTGTACACGGCGCTAAGCCCCTCCTACTAGGGGGCGGAGTTTAGCAAATACACGGTATAATACACGATGTACCCAGTACACGTACACGACGATGCGTACACGATCTACACTGGCCCAGCAGAAATTAGTTCAAAAAAGTCAACACAGGGTCGTATCTCGTATGAAGTAGCGGAGACCTCAGCTTGTCTCGGGCACCACTAAAACTCGGGGTTCGGGGGTCGGGGGTCGGGGAACTAAAACTCGGGGAATGGACTCGGGGGTCGTCATTTTCCCCGAGTTTTAGTGCCCTCAAATGGGGAACGGGGTAAACAAAAAAAGACTAAAACTCGGGGAATGAATTCGGGGGTTGGGGTAAACAAAAAAGATTAAAACTCGGGGAATGGACTCGGGGTTGATATTTTTTAAAACTTACTACTAACAAACCAAAAAACTTTTGCCTTCTCGAGTGTACTTCTTCGGTATAAATCTTTTCTTGAATCAGCTATCGAAATAAATATTTAAATGTTATAAAAGTACAATAAAAATAAACGCATATCATTTGAATGGACCCCCGAGTCCATTCCCCGAGTTTTAGTTCCCCGACCCCCGAACCCCGAGTTTTAGTGGTGCCCGCTTGTCTCAGCTGGTCTCGGTGAAAATTTCGACTAGATGGTTTGGACAACACAGTCTTCATCTGTCCACGGAAACAGATCCGTTTAGATTGTCGGTCAAAAACGGATCCTCCAAGTGGTGGGGAACGGAATTGTTTCCGATCACTCTGCGTACGGCTTATTCCGATTCGTTTCCGTTCAACATAGTCTCCGTGGCGGGCGTTCCAATTTTGTTTGATTGTTTAGCTATGTTGTCATTATTTACGTTTATTGTTTTTATTTTTTTTCTTTTGATTTGGTTTTAAAGTTAGTTGTATTTGTGTTTGTATTTTTTAAATCTATATATACAGTAACCGTCATTCACTTTGAACGCTTGTGCGTTTTACCATAAGCGCCCGTGTTAAACGCGCACGACTCCGACCCGCTTATTCTGGTTAAACGTATAAGCTATTTCTTATACATTTACATCGCTTAATAGCTAAGAAAATTTTCTATTTAGCGGTGAAATTGAAAAATTTTTCTGATTGCTGGTTTTTCCGTCAAAGTAAAACCCAGCTATCTTTGAACATGGTGTTTCTTACATGTTAGCTTATGGAGAAAGGGTGTTTTTATTTCTTTAATTGTACAGAATTAATTGTTTCTAAGTAGATATCCTTCTCTATCTGCACAAGTCCATTGGCGTAGTCGGACAGTTTAAATAGATTTATTGTTTGAGGTATTAGATTGCTAACATTTGAATCACCAATGTTTACATATTTTCTTGACACTAGAAACGCCAAAAATACTAAACAGCATCCCTAGCCTTTTACTTGAATTAATTTTCATGGATAAACTAGGGATGATTAATTATTTAAAATGACTGAAGAAGACGCAGAATGTCTTAAAGTGTAGTATTCTAGAACATTTCCTGAATTGGAAAAGTATTACTAGGGTAAATAAATCAAAAACCCTCTTTTTTCCTATTTCCCCCTGCAATCGAAACCCCCCTGGATTTTTTTAAATTTTGCAACGCAGCATCCGAAACTGGTCTATTATAATATAGAATTATATAGAATAATCACATACAGTACTTGTATATTGTTATTTTTTATATAGTGTAGTATATAGTGCTTGTATAATGTATATCTATATAACATTATACATGCTCCTGTTCAGACTTATTGTACTATAGACAGTATCCGACGTTGCAGTCTTTCACTAAGAGAGACAATATAGCTCGGTTTAAGTTTAATAATGACGCAGATGCCAAAAAGGCTAAACAGTTAATGGAAGCGGATGGAAAAATAAAGGCGTCAGTAAAATCTGTTTCAGAGCGCAAAATAGAGTACCCGATAGCAGTTTTCGGGACTGGGGTAGAGAATTTAGAGGTTCTTAAAAAAGAGATGGAATTTAGAAATGAAGTATTAGGAGGAAAGATTAGTCAAATTAAACCGCTCTCAAAGCAGAAAGGATACGTAAAGATTTATGTAACATCTAAAAAATGTGAAGAAGCAGTAATACATGCTAGGAGAATCTCAGTTAAAAATGCCGCAGGGGGATTTAAAGAACATAGAGTAGAAAAAGCTAAACTGGATTTTGAGGTGACATATTGTTACAAATGTAAAAAACTGGGCCATGTCGCATTTAACTGCCGAGACAAAACGGCAGCAGAAACTTGTGGCCGGTGCGCAGAGTCGCACAAAACACAAGACTGCATTCATCCAGACAGCAAGATGAAATGCGTGAACTGCAAAGGTGCTCACAAGTCGGGGGATTTTCAATGTCCAGTGCACATTAAGGCGGTGGACAGACTGAGACAACTCTTAGCCTAAGGTATGAATAACAATAACAATAATAAATCACTTTTATGTTTACAAATAAATTTGCAGCACTGTAAAATCGCATCTTTAAACTTAAGTCAAGTTTTAGTAGAGCTAGATGTTGACATAGCGTTAATACAAGAACCATACGCCATAACTAATAAGTTTAATAACGAGTTACATATACCAAATATTCCTAGTAATTATACGGTTCATCATAACTTAAATAAAGAAAATCATGCAATTGGTGCAATAATTCTAGCTAAAAAATTTCTTAAGGTTGTAAATATAGCAGTGCCAAACACAAATAATTGTGTAGGAGTCCAATTAAACAAATACCCTGGTCTAAAATTTTTCTCTGTGTATTGCCGACCGTCTCTGAGTTTGGATTATTTTTTTAATCTATTGGAAACTATTTCGAACTTAGAGCGGTCTATAATGGGCATGGATTCAAATGCAAAGAATAAGTTATGGAATAGTAAATCTACGGATAAAAGAGGTGAGTGTCTGGAATCATTTGTTAACCAGAACAAGTTAAATATAGCAAACGTCCCTGTTTCCAAGTTAGAATACATTCCCCAGAAAACAGCGATGGTGGACGTCACTCTCGGAGGTGATGATATCAGTATTTTAAACTGGCATTTTCCCATCGAGGACAGTCACTCTGATCACCCGATCATATTGTTTCAAGTGGCAGTGGCACAACCCAAGCGCAGTACAGTAAATAAAATAGTGCCAAAATAAAAAAACATAGATAAAATGAAGTTTCTTGCTAAGTTGGAAAGTAAAGTTCAGAAAATAGAAGATCAATTACCACTAAATATTTCTAAAAGTAATCTAGACAGTATAATAGAAGAGCTTACAAATGACATACGAATAGTGCTAGGTTAAGTAAACTAACGAGTAAGAAAATAAGTAAATCAAGACTAGATTTTTGGACAGAGGAGCTTTTACAATTAAAATTTAAATTAAGAAACGCAAAAGAAGAAACATTTAAAACTAAAAACAAGTCCGGAAAAAATAATCACAAACAACTCAAAGCAGAGTATCAAAGATTGCTAAGGAGAAGCAAGAAGGAGGCCTTTGAGAAGCAGTGCATAGTTGACATGAACTTAAACCCATACAAAGGTCTTAAAAAACTGGCAGCCTTACAATGCAGAAATGATTTACCAGGTGAGCTAATTATAAATGATCAAAGTGTAACGGAAAAAGAGGTAATAGTAGAAGAATTGTGCAAAAGTTTTTTCCCAAGGGCCAAAAACAAAAACATGGGGCCAGCTCAACAAAATATTATCCGTAATTATAAAATGTATTTAAAAGAACCTTTTGAGTTGCCATCTCCCCCAGTTACATTATCTGAACTTAAAAACTGTGTTTACTGAATCAATAATAAAGCTGCACCTGGTACTGATGGCATTGGCGTAGATGTTATCCAGGCTGCATATTCCATCTTATCAAATATTCTTTAAAATTGTACAATAAATGCTTTGAGTTAAAACACTACCCTAAAGTATGGAAAATTGCAAAAGTAACTGTACTTAAAAAACCTAATAAGCCATCATATAAGGATGTAAAAAGTTTAGACCTATAAGTGTGTTAAATATTCTTGGTAAAATCTTTGAAAAAATCATCCACGACCGATTAACCTGGATAGCTGAAAAGCAAGAGTGGTTTGGAAATAACCAGCACGGTTTTTGTGAAGGGAAATCAACAGAAACAGCAATGCATACGTTGGCTAATATAGTGGAAGAAAATTTTAATAATTAGGTGTTTACAACTGTAGCTTTTTTAGATGTGAGCGGTGCGTTTGACTGCACATGGCCGCCGGCTATTTTAGCTGCGCTAGCTAAATATAATTGCCCGAAATATCTTATAGGAATTATTGAAAGTCTTTTTGAAAACAGAGAAGCGAGTATTAATGTAAATGATTTCATATTCAAGTATATAGTCTCTATTGGTTGTCTACAAGGAGGAATTTTACCGCCATTTCTTTGGAAAATTTTAGCAGAGCAACTTATTAATTCTATTTTTCCTTTTAAGTTTAAGATAATCGGATATGCAGATGATATTGCGCTAGTCGTAATGCATAAAATTGTACAAATATCCATAGCAAATTTACAAATAATGTGAAACGAAGTTTTTAAAAACTGTGAGAATGTATTACTTGACATAAATCCCTTAAAATCAGTTCTCATGATATTTTGTAAACGAATGATAACAGATGCAGTACAAATTAAAATCAATAATGTAAATATTTTTCCGTCAAGCAACACAAAATTTGTCGGATTTGAAGTTGATACAAAGCTTAGCTGGAAGATTCACGTTGAAGGAAAATGTATTGCAACTCAAATAGTAATTCATAATCTGAAATACTGTCTGAGACGGACGTGGGGACTGAATACTAACACCTTACTAACATTGTTTAAATCAATTATTGTTCCAAAGTTGCTTTATGGTGTATCAGTCTGGAGTCACTGCCTCAAAAAGAAATGGTGCATCAACAAGCTCAGAAACACACAGTACTATACGTTAAAATGTATCACCCGATCACACAAGACAGCCCACAGAGAATCCCTCCTAATGATTTCTAATTTACTGCCAATTGACCTAATTGCTTTTGAATTTGCTGCCTTTTGTTTTTTTTCTATACAAAAATCGTCCATTTTCTGTTTTTTCTGCTAAAGCCATTGGGATAACTTTTTCCGACAATGAACTGGATAATATGTCAATTGAAGTCTGCAGAAATTTCCGTTCGTCCACGAAGCAACCATGGGAGACTCCGCACCTCACACACAGCAACGCTACAGCAGCAGGAATACGGATGCTATCGGATAAACCAAACAGCGTAGCAATCCTTGTAACAACTGCACCACACGAAAAGGGAATCCTAGCCCGGAGTGTGTTCTGTTTACCAATTGGGATAGAAACCCAAGAAGTCCTACTTCCGGCGTTCATCTCAAAAACCCAAGCATAGATAAGAGCAATACACCTCGCGATCCGGAATGCGGCAGCGAACAAATCGCAATATGCCACTTGCAATATAATCAGTAGTTCCAAACCAGCACTGAATAGAACACTGATGTTCAAGAAAATTTCTCCAATAGCATATATATGAGAGTAGAGAAATGATCCTTGCAAATTGTGATTTTTTCTCATTTCACTGGCTTTCGAGCAATGACTTCCGAGAACTGGCCGACTTAAATAGCGCTAAGTCCAACACTACCAGTCTAGAGAAAAACACATAAGTGTCGCTGTCCACTCTCAGAAATAAAATCAGCAGCAAGATTTAAAAGCTGTTGAAAAAGGAATGGTCCGAAAATACTACTAAAGGTGCCATCACAAGGAGTTTCTTCCCCTCTCCAGCCGATGCATGTCTGCTGAAGGGTGTATACATCAGCCACCAAATTACTCAGCTGTTGACAGGCCACTGTCAATTAAACCGCCATTTCTTCAAAATTAAGAAAATTCAGTCACCAGTGTGTGACTGTGGCAGCGAAGAAGAGTCCATCGAGCATTTCCTTTTCACGTGCTGCCTGTTCACGGCGCAAAGGAAACCATTCAAAGAAGCTTGTCTGAAAAAAGAAAGGGACTATCCACCCCCACTAGCAACAGTAGCAACGTCATCAGCCATCTGGAAAGCACTTCTGAAGTTCATCAAGGAATCTCGGCGACTAGATCACAAAAGAGCAGAGTGAAACCCATAGTAATAGCGCACATCTTTTAATCTAAACTCGTCTTCTAAAAACTAAAATCCACCATGCTATCATTTCGTACTTATCCGCCTTGAAGTTCAATAATACCCTCCAACTATCGTTTCAATCCGATTTCGTAAAATTTAAAACAAAGAAAATCCAAAGCAAAACCCCTGCTCCTATACATATCAAAATTTATTATATTTACTAAAGCTATGTCTCCAATGTTATCTTAGGCGTGATAACATGCATGTATAGTTTATGAGCACAGGCAACACTCAAGTATGAGTAGGCCTAGTAATATTTAAAAAAAAAATAGACAGTGCTATATGGAGCATTGTACGTATCATTATATAATAATTAATATATTTTAAATCTGTACATGATATATAGTGTATATAGTTAATGGTATATACAATACTATACATAGCACGGTATATAGTATAATATAGTACTTGTATATAGTATTTATATAATATTACTTTACTAATCTTTATTTATTCACTGTATAGTACTACTGTATAGTACTACTGTATAATACTACTGTATGGTGCTGCTATATAGCACTACAATATAGAACTACAATATAGAACTACAATATCTACGCCATCTACGCAGGCCCACGCACAGGCCGAAGAGCTTGCGGCCTCCTTCTCTCAATCATCCACGGCATTCGTTGTACCATCCAACTCTCCTCCAATCTCCCAGGAGGAGCTTTCTAATGCTATCACCTCTCTGAATCTCAAATCTGCTCCTGGAGCCGATGGCCTTTCCACTGCTATCATTTGTGCAATCTCTAATCAGATAATTGGTCAGCTTCTATTCATCATGAATGCATGTTTCTCTCTTTCTCACTTTCCTAGCTGTTGGAAGGTTGCCAAGGTGACCATTATCGGTAAACCTAACAAACCCGCTTACGACACTCTGAATAGCTTTCGACCAATTAGCCTAGTCAACACATTTGCTAAGATCCTTGAAAAGCTCATTTTAAATAGACTCCTTTGGCATGCGTCGATCTCTCAATGGTTGAGCCCGAACCAACATGGATTCACTCAAGGCAGATCAACTGAAACGGCTGCTCACTCCTTGATTTCTTTTTGTGACGAAGGCAGAGACGCTAAATGTGTCACAGCATGTGCATTTCTTGATATTAAAAGCGCATTCGACGCTGCTTGGCACCCTGCTATTATCTCTGCACTTGCTGTCCGCAACTGCCCAAGATATTTGGTCCAGCTAGTCTTTGACTATCTCTCCAACCGCACGGCCATCCTCTCGCTTGAAGGCTCGACCTCCTCCTTTCACGTTGATCTTGGCTGTCCTCAAGGTGGAGTCCTCTCTCCATTTCTGTGGTCGGTTCTTGTTGATGATGTCCTGCGCCTCAAATTTTCATTTCCGTACCGGATTGGTGGATACGCTGACGATCTGAATGTGGCCACATATCATAAAGACCCTAGCATTGCCACCCGAAATTTACAGACCATGTGTGACGAGGTGTCGAACTGGTGTCTAACCAGCAAACTCTCCCTCAATGCGACAAAAACGGTGTTTATGATTATGTGCAAAAGATTTTTTGACTGGTCTCATCTCAGCATCTCTATAAATGGCATGCTCATCCCCCCATCTGTAGAGACACTCTTTCTGGGTCTAACAATTGACTGCCGCCTCAAATGGAACTCCCACATTGCCAATAAAATTGCTGCAGCTAAACGTGCATTCTTTACACTGAGATCCTGTCTGAAATCCACCTGGGGATATGACAAAAAGCGTCTAAAATTTCTGTATCACTCTGCGGTTGAGCCTATCTTGCTGTACGGCTGCTCCGTCTGGGCCCCTTTTCTTAACACTAGAAAAGGCGTTAAGCAGCTACGCACCTTCCAGCGCTCTATTGCGCTTTCATTGGCCAGCTCTTTCAAAACTGTCTCCGCGGAGGCATGTTTTATTCTAACAAATATCCTTCCGATTGATTTTCGTATACAAGAGATCACCCATCTCCGATTCAGCTCCGGACGTACAGGATGCTTTTCTGCTCTTTCACTGAAGTGGCTTACGAGCAAACTTCCACCCTTTTCTCCGCTGCTCAAAGGTGATTCTAACCACCGCCACTTTAATCCCTACTGGCCTCCATGGGCCCCTCCTTTATATCCGACACTGACAAGCGAGGTCTGCAGATTACTCCCAACTAAGGATTCTGTTCTTAGAATTTTTGTTGCTACCTCTCGGTGCGGCGACTCTTTCAACTGTTGCATTATCTCCACATGTCATAATAACGTAATGAAAGTGACCAACGGCCCACTTTCGGCTGATAGCTTACACCATGCCAGTCAACTCACTGTCCTTCACGCTTTGATCCAGGCCAGCCATGTTGTTGAGAGCGGATGGCAGGTAGAAATCTTTGCCCAGCACATTTCTTCTTTTGCGTTTACTCGCTACGGTGCTCACCTCTCTGAAGTTGAGCGGCTTTGTGTCGACGCCACTTCCCCCTACCGAGATAATTTACGCCTCTTCGTCTGCCAGCCCTCCTCTGCTGAGGGCATCCAACTTGCATTAGCCGGCTGCGACATTCCTAGCTCTGGCCTGAATGTCCTCCCACAACTTCTTATCTCCAAAACTTCTTATCGTTACTCAATCGTTAAGTTAGTGCGCGATGCATGGCAGACAGAATGGCAGGCTTGCCACAACGGTGCAGTAACTAGAGAATTTTTCCCCACGATCCAATCAGCAACTGTGCTTCACCCAAACCAACTCTGTCGCCAGATCGCTCAAATTCTCTCAGGCCACTCTTTCCTCAAAGAACATCAATTTCGCTTCAATTTAACCACTTCTCCAAAGTGTGATTGTGGGGGCGGCTCAGAGTCAGTCTCTCATTTCTTATTTCACTGTCCTCTCTTCTCTACACAACGCCTTGTATTTCTTACGTCTTGTTCCTCTGAGGATGGCCACTGGCCTAGACCTCTCGCCTCTATTCCAACTCATCCCAACATCTGGAAAGCTTTCATTGCTTTCATCCGCTCAACCAAACGTCTGCGATAGTATAGCTCATAGGCTTCCCTATCTATCGGGGCTAACTAGGCTTTGTTTGTTTTTATAATAATCCTTTTCATCAATTTATCGATTAGGCATGTTTTCATTTCTCGATGCCTCCATAATTGTTCTAGGCCCTTTGAGCTTCATAGGCCGCCTCTGAGCAAATGTGCTGCCCATTATGTCTTGGGTTGCATCTCTCCTCTCTCTTGCTGGCCAAGGGAGAGTGAGTCAGTTTTACCACCCTCCTTCGCTCCCTAGCTCCATCTCTATCCTCAGCATGCCACAGATCTTCCCACTGCAACTGCGCGCGATACCCTCTCTGTCTTGGTGGAGGCTGTATCGGTGGCCGTCGGCTGGCGGCCTCGAAGGTCCAACCAAACCGAGTAGGCTCCAGCAAGCCAAACAGAGATCGTGTACGTTCCGCCCTCTCAGTGTGGTGCAGATAGGCCCAGTTTCCCCCCTGTACATATATATATATCTGGTATCCACTCGTGTATGTCACAGTCACATGTATTCTAGTCGTTGACTACGGAAAATAAACTCCGGACAATACTCCAACCTCGGAGTGCGTCCAGCTATTTAAAAAATAAAAAAAAAAAAAAAAACTACAATATAGAAGTACTATATATAACTGCTATATAGATCTGCTATATAGGACTGCTATATAGCATTACTATATATATATATTTCTTACAAATATATATATATAGTAGTACTATATAGTAGTAGTATGTAGTACTATAGTATATATATAGTACTATAACTACTATAAATATTGTTTAAGAGTTGTATTTTAATCATATTTATCTGCTTAGATGCCATTTGCTCTATGCTAAAGGTGAAATTGAAAAAAAAAAATCGTTTGCCACCGAAACTGGAATTATCTATCTAATCATCTGCTATCTCACAGAAATTCAACCAGGTGCGTCCGACTGCAGCCGACAAACGTAAGTTGCGCCAATATTGAAAAAGGCAAAAGACACAAAATCCACGAAAAACATGGCATTTTTATTATGTAAGGGTCTGCATAATATAAAGAAATTTTGTTCCCCAATGGTTTCGTTTTCATTTCATATTGTATACATAAATATAATATACAATAATTATAATATATATATATATAAAGGTTATAGATAAATATTACATATAATTGTTATATATACGTGCTATATATAAATGTACATAAATATTATACAGTCATACGTGGAAGTTTCTTTAGCAGGCAAATGGGTCTATATATAGTTGGCTAACGTCCGAAGTTGCCAGTTCGATGAAATTGTGAAAAAAAATTGGACACGAACTAGTAACAGTTCTTGCATGGCGGCTTACGCAGTTTCACCCGTTGTAGTTTTAGTTTAAATTTAAAAAAATAAATAAATTAAAATAGATTGCCCATTATAATTAATTAATTAATTATTATACCAAAGGACACAGTTTTTCGATAACAACGGCTTCCACTACCCACATTTGTTGTGGAATAAAAAATGGGCAATCTATTTCACATTTAACTAGTTTTTCTACATACTGTCGTTTGTCTTTTTCATCAAGTCCCTGTGCATAGTCACTTAATTCACAGATTGTTATTATGGGCTCCCTTATCAGCCCGCCAGTTTCCTCTACAACATCCATTTGTCTGCTACAGAAAGTAAACACGTCTACAAAAAAATTAATAATAAATAAAGTACAGTCTATATCGAGGTCAAATAACAATTACAAGATTACCTGATAACGAAGAAATTTCGTAATCCAATTATGAATGGAACGGAAGATAAATTCAATGGAAAAAATTTAAACCAAAACTACAACGAGCGAAATTCCGTAAGCCGCCATGCAAGAACTGTTACTAGTTCGTGTCCAATTTTTTTTCACAATTTCATCCAACTGGCAACTTCGGACGTTAGCCAACTCTATCCTTCTATTTCTTTTTGATGGAGAGAATAGTTTGGTGCCTACCGTACCCCTTTATGCTATTCCTATTTCTCTTTCTTTGCAATCCGCGAAAAAGGTGCAACATTAAAAGTAGGAAAATTGACTGAAACGTAGAGGAAGAGAAGAATGGAAAGAAAACAAGGGAATGGTAAGCACCACAGTATCCCTTCCGTCCAAACAAAATGAAAAGATATAGACCGATTTGCCTGCTGAAGAAACTTGCACGCATGACTGTATATAAAAATAATATATATAAATTTTATATATAAAAATTATATATATAAATATTATATATGGATACTATATATAAATATTTTATATGCATATAATATGTAAATATTATATGTGACCTAGTAATTTCCACCATGACGAGGAAGATCTTCCGCATTCTCCGTCGGTATTATTCAGATATATTATTTAAAATTTTGTAATCCTTTATATGTTATCTATTATAGGTTATAGGATAAAATTTATATATAATAACAATGTACAATAAAAGCATATTAAAATATTACTATATACAAATACTATATATAAGTACACGCTGCCAGTAAACGATATACCATCCAACGACAGTCGTCTGCTAGGCGTACTTCGTGGAAAACGTTGGTTAGGCTCCTCCCCTTTGGGGATGGAGCAAGCCATTCCACGATCGTTTTCCACGATATACCAGTACACGGTACACGGTACGCGTACACGATATACCGCGGCCCCACAGGTAGGGCATGGACTACTCGACGGGACTCTTTCCCTATCTCGCTTCTCGCCTTAATAAAGAGTGTCGGGTGGGCTATTTTCATTAAAAAAATAAAAAAAACATCGTTAAATGCAGCTTTAAAAAGCAATTGTAACCATCCATTTGTTTCTTTATAAAACGAATCATTTAAGAAGATATTGCGATTTAAATTTTGGTAGGAGGGGGAATTGGGCGGGCCGCCGGTGCCATGTATCAACCAAAAATCGCAAGTTCTTGCTGATTGACAACTGAACTCGAAATTGTCAGGTGCCATCTATCAACTAAAATCGCACGATCTTGCTGATTGACAACTGAACTTGAAATTGTAGAAAGAAAACAAGCAATGAGTTAGGATTTTTTGCTCCCAGATGGCACCTGCGGCCCGCCCAATTTCCCTATTTTCTGATACAAAATAATTAATATCTCGTTAAGGGTTGATTTTCAATATAGGGTCATTTGGTAAGTCAATAATTATTTTTTAAAATTGAATTTAATTAAAAATAAATAAAAATTACATGGCCGACATAGAAAATGTCGAAGAGTCCCGTCCTTAACAATAGAGTAGTCCATGGGTAGGGACCATGTAGAACCAATGGCTACTGAATGCTTAAGTCCTGTAAATTCAAATACCTCTGTGGCGGGTAGGCGTTCCCTAGTAAGAGCCAATCAGACAAAAAAACAAGAGTTACGACGATACCATCTGGCGCTCGCAATTATAGCTTCGTTGAAAAACACCCCCAAAAAACTTTTAACAATTGTTATAGTGATCGGAGTTGCACCTTGGATGCGGAACCATACACTCGTGTCGAAAAGTGCGCGCTAATTAGCCCGAAGCAGTGAAAACTTACCTGTGTCCCTTTCCCCCACTCCCCCTAACACCCCATAACTACGCTATGGCCCGACAAGCCCCCGGAGACTTAAAAACTGTATCCAGGGCCATCGACCAACTTATGTAAGTAGAGGAGTGTAATAACACAAGAAAACAAATCACGGATACCCACAACGCACGACGAAGCCACCCCGATTCACGGACCTTTTTGATCAACCCATCAGCCGAGCACCATCATCCACCTAGCAAGCGAGCCCAAAGCATTCACTATATTAAGCCTAGCAGAGAAAAAACACTTTATAAATGCCCTGATAAACATCGTGGGACCATTAAGAGAAGGAAACAAATGGACACATCGGGGTGACCTCAATATCTACCCGATGTCCAAACAACTACTAGAACTCAAATCAGTGCAAGAATTCCAAATCTATTGCACATTAGCCATGTCCGAATCCAACATCAGGGGATTCATACAAAATGTACCGATCAACAACTCAAACGAAGAGCTTGCGGAACTTCTGGCAGACCAGGGAGACACCAAAACACAAAGATTCTCAGCCATAACAGATGATGGGACCAAAGTACTAACCAAAACGGTCACACTCTTATTCAGCACACCATCTCTCCCGCGGACAGTAGTATTAGCCCACGAAATATTCCCCGTTAAACAATTTATCCCACGACCAGCACTCTTCAGAAGATGCTGGAACTTTGGCCATCCTGAAGAATCCTGCAAAACAAAACATGTAGATATTGCTAACTTCACCACCCACTCGACCCCCCCCTGCCCTAACTCATCTAAACGCCCCTCATGCGGAAAACCTGGACATGCAGCTGGAACAACAGAATGCCCCATATTTCAGAACAAACAACAAATAATTAAGTTCACCTATGAAAACAAAATTCCCATAGGGAAAGCCAGCCAGCTTCTAAGCAAACCGCAAGGCATGAAACCGATCCCCATACCGAACATGACCCCAACTGACAAAAATGATATCGACCTGGACAACATCAAACAAGAAATCAACTACCTAAGATCCCAAATCACTCTCCTTAAATACCACCAACCACCTGAACAGACAGAAGCCAGATTTCCAGCCCTCGAAACTACAATCGAAAATATGAAGAAACAAATTGCCCCACTAGTTAACCTCCCAGAAAAAGTCAATAACCTACAAAAAAACTTCGATTCCGGCTTGGAAGCCACACATAACCAACTAGAAACACTTATGAATTTGGTAAAGGAAAGCCTCACACTGAACAATAGTGAACGCCCACCACCAAAACCACCAAATATGATAGACCGCCGAGCAACAACAATAAACAAGAAATTACTGGACCGTTAAAAATAACACAATGGAACGCAAGAAGCCTCTATAAATCTAAATTGCAAGAATTCAAATATAACATTAAAATCATCTGCTCACACATTATTCTACTAAGTGAAACTTTCTGGTACGATAACTTCATACTGAAATTCTCAGCATACCACACTCATTACCTGAACCGCCAAAATCAAGGTGGAGGTGTCACCATTCTAATTAAAAAGAACATATAGGCCACTCCTCTGACCCTACCAGCCCCCAGAGACATGGAAGCCATCGGGATAACTGTAAAATTAAAAAAACTACGAATTCATTGACGTCATCTCCTTATACTACCCAGATGGAAACCAGTGCACACACCAAGAAATGGAAGATATTATCCCTGAGAGATTTACCTTGGTAAAACTAGAAGGCTATGCTGTGGTTATGGCCCCAAACTGTCTATTGTTTCCCCAGGGGTTCCAGCCGGGTGGTGATTGGCTGTGATTTTTGCGTGTAGAAACGGGAACTTTTTTGTTTTGATTTTTTTTTATGTTATTCACATTCTAAAACTACGTGCCCTAGGCTTGTTTCCAAATCTGTAGGTTTCTTTGTTAATTTTATATATTATTTTGTTTGATCGAAATTCAAATTTTGGTCGTGAAAGTTGGGTTCTGATTGGTTGGTGGCAGGTTGGTGGATTTAGGGACCCTCCTATGTCGCGAGTTTTCGTTTTTTTGGGTGAAATTTTCCTATAGTTGGATTCTCCATGTAAAACTGTATTGTTTAAGGTATTTTTCGTGATGGAAGGTTGGTTAGTTAATTTTTAATTTGTGTTTGTTTAGAAATGGCGAGGGCGGCTGTCGTTTGTTATTTGTTTTATTAGCATTTTAAGAACAAGAAAGTAAGCCATGAAAACTGCCTTGTACAATCAGCCTTTCATGTGGTGCCATCTAGTTGCAAAGACAACGACGGAAATATGCGATCCCAACCTAACCTAACCCACCGTTTTGGCAGTACAACTATTTTACTTATTTTAGCCATCGCGGGCCTTTTATTATTTTTATATTATATTTTTATTATTGATCAACCTAACCGGTACTTGGTTTCAAACTACGCTATCCCATTGCTGTTTTTTTATTGAATAATTGCGCAATAGCTCGCAGACAATGACCTGCAGCAGCATTTATTCAGTAGTTCACTAATCAAACTATAACCTATATTTGACGGATTTAATTTACAATTGTCCACTATTTCGAATTGGAATAATACTTTGTATTTAACTACATGATGACATGATAAAGTCGAATTGAAGAAAGGAAAAATAATAGAAAAAATTTTGTTATTGGAAAAAGGTGAAAATTACAAAAAAAGTAGATAATTTGTAGCTACAGTAGCTACCTAAAGTTTCCGCAAAGCTGAGAGCGGCTGAGAGAAGCTTATGGGAAAACGGTTTTTTTATTGCAAAAAATCAAGTTTTCGTCCGACGAAAACGATTTTTGGACTGGGGATTCTTAGATCTAACCGAAAGATCTTTTTGTGTACGGGAAGGGCTCTTTTAAATTGGGATGAAAAGTTTCCGCACAGTACAGAGAGTTAGTAGTAAATGGGACAACTTTGACTCTCTTGTACGTGACGGAAAATAAGGCTAGGTGGGTTCAAAAGGGCTTTAAAAAAAGAACATCGTTAGCTCTATAAGCGCATTCATAGTTTAGTATACCATGCTATTTGAAAAATCATTTAAATTTCGATTTGAAAATGATAATTTTTCTATTCCTATAAAAGTTTCACCCTTTCCCCCCGCGCGTAGTTGCCAGTTTTCTCCAAATGCGCAGCTGTTACATTCACAAGGAAAACAAAAGAAGAACGGGAGCCAAATCTACTCATCAACAACGAACGCATCAAAGTAACCAAACAATAAAAGTTCCTAGGTATCCTGTTTGACTCAAGGCTATCAAGGGACCAACACATCAACCATATCAAGACTAGCATACAAAAAAGAGCCACCTTATTGAAAATGCTTACCTATGGCAAACAGCCGCTACAAATTACCCTCATTCTTCGTATCTATGCCGCCGTCATCCGCGGCAAAACAAATTATGGAGCCGTAGTCATCTCATCGGCCCCGAAAAAAAAAATCCTAAAACTAGAAACAACACAAAACTGTATATTAAGATCTATCCTCGGAGGCATAAAATCAACACCCATAGCACTAATGCAGGCAGAAACGGGAATAACTTGTATGCAAGAAAGATGGGATCTTCTAGGAAAAAGATATCTAACGAAGCTATGCAGCAAACCATGGAATCCAACGTATCAGACAATCTACGATTTGTAAAAAAACCACCAAGGAAGGGAAAACTAGAAGCACCCCATCAACTATCCGACACTAAATAGAGCTAAAGTCATCAAACAGAATATGCCCAAAAACTAGACAAAATGATCAGCCACACATGGACCCCCTAGCACCATGGCAACTATTCTCAATCTCCGTCGAAATGTTACCTATGAGTAAAAAACAGCTAAACAAGACCCTCACCTCACGTCAGCAACCTTCCTAGCACTCAACAAGGAGGAACCACCAGACCATCTATACATATACACAGATGGATCCACATGCATGACAAGCAGGAAGTCCACCTGTGCATTTTTCATACCAAAATTTAAAATAAAAGAATCATTCCTACTGTCTGAAACAACCAACCGCTTTAACGTAGAACTAGAAGCCATCAATCAGGCCTTAGTCCATGTATACCACCAAGACTGGAGTATGATCACCATCTACTGTGACTCCAAAGCAGCCCTAGAGGCAATCAGGAACTTCAAATGGGCAGCCAGCAACACAATACCTAAAATAATACAACAAATAGTCAACTTCAACTCAGCAGGCAAAAAAATTAAATTCTACTGGATACCCAGCCACTTAAGCATACAAGGCAATGAAACTGCAGACAATTTATCCAACGCCAGACGACACACAAACGTAGGTCACCAGGTGAAGGCCCGTTCAGACTACACTTTTTTTCCTGGATTCCGGAGTCCGGATTTTTTTTCCGGATTTTTTCTCCAAAAAGTAAGTAATCTGGGCTCAGAAATCCGTGTTTCAAAATTAGAAATGTTTCTAATTTTTTCCGGAGTCCGGTTTTTTGTTCACGGATTTCTGAGACCGGATTTTTGTCCAACCAATCAGAATTTTCTATTTTTACGCGTATTGTTCTATTTTAACCTTGTAGAGCAACAACAAATAAACTGTACAACTGTTTCAGTTTTGTTTTACAATTGTTTTTATTGTTGTTTTGAAGTGACAATTTTGATAATAATGGCCGATGCCAATGAAAACAGTAAATCTCCCAGGAAGGTGCTTAATAAAAGTGCTACAAAGAGAAATTCGTGTCCCAATAATATGCCCAAAAGGTAAGTGTTTTATTTTTAGTAATTAAAACTCATCAATAAATAACTTTTCACAAATTTTTAACTCTGTTTTAGTAAGAAGAACATTTTCCGGAATCCGAAAGCGATGGACTGCAAGCTGTCCCCAGTTGCAAAGTAATGAAGAGCCATGGCCAGGCGGGCACCTGTCAAAAGATATATTATTATTTAGGATATAGGATAGGATTACATAAAATCAATGGTATTTAAAAACTAAAAATAAATATATACCACTAACCCAGTGGAATACACTTCCTGAACGTGGTGTCTTGTTTGTGCCCAACTTGTGCAATCCGTTGAAGCAGCCCCTCAAAAATGGTAGGAGTCATTCTTGTTGCAGTAATTAAGGTGTAGTGGTCAGAGACTGCAGCCTCTTTGAGGATGGTGTTGAACCAAGAATGTTTCTCTCGATTTTCCACCGATTTTCCCGGCGTTCGTCTCCTTTATTTGGTATTATTGTCTTTGATTGGTTTTTCTTGTTGTTGTTGTTGTCGTTTGCTGCCTGCTGTTGCCTTTGCTGTTCGCGGTTGGATTGCTGCTTTGTTGCTTCGGCCGCCTTGCTGTTTTCCTCGATACCACCTCTGCCAACTCTTCCAGCCACCAACCATCCGGGATCCTTCAATCATCTACCGAATAAGAAGACCTCGTCATTAGTAATTAAAATATATTCTCTACTTCTCTTGTTCTTTTGATTATTGCTGCTGTGTCGCGGCAATAAACCGCCATCATTTTCCGTACTCTACGGCAGACCTCTTCGTGATACTGTCACCCTATAAGGTGACAGGTTGGCCAAATACACAAAGATATATATACGCTGGCACTTCGGTGCTAGGCCAGAAAAATAAACAAAAAAAAACGCTGACACTCCGGTGTTAGGCCTAGAAAAGAAAAAGATTAAAAAATATATAAATATACTTAGATTCCTGAGTCGGCAGTCTCCGACATAAAGATTGAGTAATCTTTAAATGGTCGTTCACCGAGTGGACGACGTTTCCATTGCAGAGCCTTATATTTTAGAATTCTCCCCAAACGCCAAGCTTGAATAAGGGCTATACTCATCATAGTCGAACGACTGCTGAAAATAAAAACAACCATAGTCGTCAACATGTACTAACCAGACTAAAAACAATATCTACCAACACTGGAGTGACCAACCGCCAGAGAATGGAAATGTGCCCATGGCACACCCACAAAAGAAGAAAAATCCAAACTGAAATTTTAAGGCTCAGAAGTGGCTAATGCAAACTGAACAACACAATAAGCATATGGGTAGTGTGGGCGGCTATCTAAACTTTTTAATGATATATCGATATTTTTCGATAAATGTGAGATAGTCCATATTTTTAGGTATATCGTTGTATCGATACTTCCCAAGTAGTTTTTTCGATGTTCAACAGATGGCGTTTGTTAACAAATAGTACAAAAAATAAAGATTCAAGCTTTTACCTAGGATTTTGGTGGGTTTGAACTCCAAACCTTTAAAATGCGAATGATGTCTCCATCCACAGCGCAATTGAGTCGGTATACAAATGTTTCATGCAAAGAACAATTATTTTGTAACCGAATATTGATATAAATTGCACAATACAAATCTGAACTGATCATCGTCTGCTTTACTTAAGGCTAAACAGTATGTTGCAAAGCTGGTTTTATGTATAGATCTTATTGCAATTCAAAAGTACGCGACAAGCCAAAAGTCGTGCGCAGCTTACGCGGATGCGCACCACTGTGGCCTATAGCTGAACTAAAAATTGTTTTATGCTTGACTATAACCATTCGTACGATGCTTTACCGTTAAGCAGACAGATCGCACTCATGGTCATGGAATCTGCAAGTTTGTTTTCATTTTAAAAAGTAAACTGTGATGTAGTTTCATAATGAGCGGCAGTCGAGTCACTCGAGTGTCATATAAACTATCCGAATTAGCCAAAAGTTTACCTGAGGTTGAATTTAAATCATACTGTGAAAAAATTGAAGAACTGAAATGTAATGATCCTCTTGTAATTGATCTACATTTATACAAATCTGGAAGTGACCTTAAGAAACTCATCACACAGTCATTCATTGACATGTCACTTTGTAAGCTGCAATCAGCCACATTCTCAATACCAGATTCTTCATGTTGTTGAAGGTTGGATAAATTTTTGGACGGAACCCAATCAACATCATTGTCAAGGTACAGATATGATGGTTTACCTACAAAATATTACCTTAGTTACCTAACTACTGCAACAGTAGGCTAATATTTATTATAAATGAAAAAAATACCTGAATGGAAATGGTTGGAACAAACACATTGAATACCATAGTGTCTATTTAAATACTGCCCAAGAATAGCATTCCAAGCTGAAATTCGTCTTTCCACTAACTGGATCTCATTTGCACGCAATAATCCATGTTTCTTAGGAATTGAAAAAAAAGAGAAAGAACTTTTTCTTGATTGCGTTTCGAATTCACCACAAATACAACAAACTCGTCTCATGTTATTTAATAACAAGGTTTTACGCTGCAGTGACTGAAACAACGGACGAAATGTCAACTGGAAAATAACTGGCAATCCGTCTGTGGTAAAGCATCGTACGAATGGTTATAGTCAAGCATAAAACAATTTTTAGTTCGGCTATAGGCCACAGTGGTGCGCATCGGCGTAAGCTGCGCACGACTTTTGGCTTGTCGCGTACTTTTGAATTGCAATAAGATCTATATCATTATATATTTATATTTACGTTTTATAGTTTTATTTTGTTATCAAAAATGTATGGTGTCTCATTAAATTTATGTGTTCATTATTATTGTTCATATGTTTATATGTTGTGTATTGAAGAAAATACCACTGTTGCCTTCTAGTTCTACCATCTGTGTTTTAAATTTCGATAGGAAATAGAAAATAGTAAATGTAAAACCTTGATTTTCAACGATTACGACTGTCAAATCACCATTTTCCCACATCACCATTAATTTGCAGACCAAAAACAAATTATGTTGGTTATCTGGATCGAACACAGATCCTTATTGCCATGAACATCGTCTTATACCACTATGGCCGCCAGTCTAAATTATGGCCGCCAGCCGCAATTTTTCTCTTAAAATAGTAAGGTGCGTTCGTAAAATAGTAGGGGGTACGCGTCAGTCACTTGCTCTATAAAAACGTTGGCAAAGATACTCCGATTAGGTTTGAACCTAATGCCTCAGTATAGCTAGCCTTATAATATACCATTGGGCCACTGCTCTGTATATTGTAGCAATGCGTTGTATTCACGATTAACAAAACTAAGACTGAGACCCGATACACGACTACGGGGGGACTATATACGGGGGAAACACTGACGTCACACGTCCGGTAGTATCGAATACCGACCGGATCACATAACGTGGTCATTGACCACGTGACATCCCCCTCTCTAGCTGCATTCGTCCCCGGATGCATTACCAAAAAAAAGACAAACAAAAAAAAACCCCAAACAACAAAAAAAGATATAAACTACGTTGACGTATATAAGTCCTACTAGGTTTTAAATTGATAACATACCCTCCCGAAAGAAAACCGGGAACATTGTTAGATGATACAGGGACCCCCCAAAAAAAACATCATCATTAGGCTAGATGCTCAATGGACGATTCCAGATCACGCATTGTCGTCAAACAAGTTTCCTCATGTGCTGTCATACGGTTGTATATTTCGGTGAGACAATGCATGGTACTCCACCGCCGCGCACGTCGCTTCTTAGCTTCTTCTTCTACGAACTCCTCCACCATCCGTAGGCGTTCCCGAAGGTCGGCCATATTAACGTCTCCTTTTTTCCCGCGGCAATACTGGATGCTGAACACAGCCACACTGGCCATAAACAACGCTGCTCCCACACCCCATAGCTCGAATGGGTATGTATGATGTTCCGCCGCTCGTTTTTCCCTCTCCGAGTCATCTACTTCCAAAGCACGAATAGTTTTACCAAAACTAGCTGCGTTCGTCAGACTACCGCCGATCCGTTTCAAGGACACTTCTAATGAAGCCTGCAGTGATGAGTTCGTAGATTTCCCGCTCGTCATGCTTCCTTGTTCCTGGAAGTCTGTTGCTACAGCCCAGTTTACCCCTTTTAGACGTGGCACAAAGTCGTTCCTCTTCCTAGGGGATGATAACGAGTGTTGCCTACGGGCCTGCAAAATCCATTCATCAGTTTGAATGGAGCAACCGTGAGGGATTTCGACAATGCCGACCAACGGCAGCTCCGCTCTCGAAGAATCCCTCGATTCTGTCTGCTGGGGACACTCCATTACCAGAGAGCGTGGATTATTCATTGATACTTGCCATCTCCGGTGGCCCAGGTAAATGGCTTCAGGGCCTCTCCATTCTACTACAACATGATCGCACTCCGTTTTTTTTTTGTCAGTGTCTTGCAGGAACAGCGCCATCACACAAGCCTTCTTAAAATTTTTCCGGTAGATGGCTTTACTGGGCGGGCATACCGAACTTGCCCTTCCCTGGCAAGAGCGTACCTCGGCTTTCGTCAGTTCAATAAATGTTTGCCGGTCCCGCCCTACCACCAGAAATGCGGGAATGGGTGCGTAATGAAGACCCACGCTACCTGCAGCACTAAACACTGGCAACACAAATGTTCGATATAACTCAAATGTCTTAGTAATCCCAATTATTGGCAGATGAATGAATAGCCGAAGCCCGTTTGTTGTGGCCGCTACGACGACCCGGGCTTCCTGGTATGCCCTCCATAGGTCACCATTCTGCAAAGCGGGTGTTAGTGCCCAACCCATCGCCAAAGAAGCTCGAATTTCTTTAAGAACCGACCACAGTTGAGTAGTTAGGAAAAGTTCCGGGGGTAAGTTGCCGGTTGGCAACAGGGCGAGACCAATGCCGATGTCCTCCAATGTCATGCTGGCCCAGTCTAGAACTCTCTGAGCAGCTCGAAAGGCTTCGTCCATCCTCGCCGTCATAATCACTTGACTTTCTAGGGCGTTTACGGCACTCACCACATTCTGTCTCCATTTGTTGAATTCCTTCCCCAGTGATTGGTGCGCTATGTTCAGCTGCTGCATGGCCAGTACATGTTCCCCGAGTTATCGTAATGTCTGGTTCACTAATGTTGCTTGATGAGCCACCGCACTTACTATTCCCGACGTTTCCCCTACCAAGGCCTACGGCTGTCCATTAAGTCCTTCTAGTTCTTGACTTGTCACCACCCCAAACAGCCAGTGCCGTGCGGTACCGCCGACGTCGATAATACCTTTCTTGGCCCTCCTGGGCCCTCCTGCCACCGCCTCCCGCAGCGTGTCGTACCGTTCACGTACAACTCCCAATAGCTCCAGCCCGTCCGTCGCCCTTTCCACCATCTGCGCCCGTAACCGTGCACTCCATTTTGTTTCCTCCGCCTGCGATTCTTTCTTCTTGGCCGAGTCGGTGAACCAAAAGGTGCAGTTTGTTTAGGGCGTTTTCTATGGGTCTGAACGAGACATCGGTCACTACTACCCCATTCCGAGTCACTAAAGAAGACCTCCACTTGTAATTGGAATATTACTCCATCCCTCACAAAAGCCTCTTGGGAATGTCCTTGGCTGGGTTGTACCCCCATCAGCGGTCCTAGTAGTCCTAGCAGAAGGAGAAGAGCCCCCACTGCCGCCTGCGGCATTTGTCCGTATCGTACCGGGGGCATCCGGGGTCGTGTCGATCGACGCACCTTATCGTCCATCCTTTACTATCATCTACTTCCCACAATCCTCACACCGATTGTTTCTTGCCGAACTCGGTTCACTTCTCCGCTTCTTGCCGAAAACTTCGGCTCACGGTTCACTGCCCGATTCTTGCCGAACACTTCGGCTCACGGTTCACTGCCCCGATTCTTGCCGAACACTTCGGCTTACGGTCACTTCTCCGCTTCTTGTCAAATTCTTCGGCTCACGGTTCACTGCCCCGATTCTTGCCGACCACTTCGGCTCACGGTTTCCACTACCCACGTTCCCTCAATGTACCCGTCTGCACCGCCTTAACCCTTTTCACCGTTTTGCCCCCGGCGTCTCTCCTTCGTTATGCTTCCCCCGATTGTCCTATGGTCGGAGCCGTGACCCCGTACCCCAACAATTTATGGTGCTAAGACCAGTTGGGTCGTCGACTCTCATGGGTCCCTGACAGCCACCGCCTCCGCAGCACAGAATCGAACAGAAACACAACCACAAAAGAGACTTACAGAGGTTCTGGATCTCCACCATGTAGCAATGCGTTGTATTCACGGTTAACAAGACTAAGACTGGGACCCGATACACGACTACGGGGGAACTATATACGGGGGAAACACTGACGTCACACGTCCGGTAGTATTGAATACTAACCGGATCACATAACGTCATTGACCACGTGACAATATTAAAGGCAGCATGACAAAGATTTTCCTTTGTTAGGTAGTATAGATACCAATAGCAGGCGAAAGTCTAAAACTATCGTCATCTGCAACACTAAATTTGGCTGGATAGAAATTTTTTTTACTATTGACATTAGGGTTGCCATCGCAATTACTAATCCTTTTAACGAATTTTACGAAAATAACATATCGGTATCAGAAGCCAGCAGAATCCATTCCTACCAACCACAATTACACAGGAAGCACACAGAATCGGCACACCATGACAAAGAAGATGAATCAATCAGAGGGGAAATCCACGCCTCAAAGCAAAAGTGGAGGAGCTCCAACGAGCAGCTGAAAATCCAGTTACCCCAACTACAGTTATGAAAAGACTGAAGGAAGTCGAGAAAGAGATCAGCCAGATTGAGACACTAATAGAAACGATCACTAATAGAACCGATCCTGAAACTAGAAACTCAGATGACAGCCGGGTTCACCAGCCTTGAAAATCGGATAACTATAATGTACGAAATGTAAATTCAGGATAGGAACGACAGGTTAGCCAGACAAAAAGAAAAAGACAAACAAAACGAGACCGCCCAAAATGTGACCGAAAAGAAACAGGACCGTGGAAATTCAACCATTACCACGAAATAAAGACACAACAGAACCTCCTAAGAAAACACACAAGAAATGAACAAGCCTTTAAAAATTATAGAATGGAAACCTACGCGACGCGCGCGCTACGCTACTGGACTATGGAACTCCAGCAAGAATGGAAGAATTCAAAAACCAACTACGTTACCACAACCCTCATATTGCAATACTTAGAGAAACCCATTGGAAGAATGAATACAAAGTCTCTTTCTCAGCCTACAACACTTTCTTCTTAAATCTTGTAAGACAAGGAAGGGGAGAAGTGATCCTTACAAAAAAAACATTCAAGCTACAGTATTGGACATTCCATCGTATGAAAACCGAGAAGCAGTAGTTACAATCACATTTTAAAATGAAGATAAATTCGAAGTTGTGGCAGGGTATTGCTCAAATGGTAACAGTTGCAAATATGAAGAACTAGAGAGCATACTCATCACCACTGGAAACAGCGCATCGTCGGAGGCGACCTTAACGCCCACTCAGACCTATGGGAAGACGGATATCCGGCAAACACCGCTGGAAGAAACCGGAAACAGCTCATACAAAATGAAGACAAATTTATGTTAGCAACACCTAAGAACCTCGGAACAAGACCAAGCTTGACAGATAACAGGAATGCAACAATAGAATTAACGCTGTGCACCGTGACAGGCCCTTACTGGGAAGTGACCATTTGCCCGTTATTATCGAGTTGAAACTAAATACTACAGCACACGCAACTCCAAGACAAATATGGAAATTCGATGATACAAAGTGGCAAGCATGGAATAACGAAATCGAAAAAAACTCTATAAAAAATCCTCAACATAATGTTCAGACAAGGATTCGTTCCCAAAGCATGGAAGTGCACCATCGTGACACCCATCCTCAAATTCAGCAAACCCCCAGGAGAAGTTGAGTCGTACAGACCAATTTCCCAGACGTCTTGCATGGGGAAAGCAATGGAAAAATGATCAACTACCGACTAAAATGGAAACTAGACTACCTAAACATACTACCACAGGTCCAATGACCTGTTACTTGCCCTGAAGAAAAAAAGCAAGGTGTAGACTTTCCCAACCCTGCCCTGTCGTGTCCTCACCCCGTATACCCTACTTATTAAAAAAACTAAACAACAAAAAACCCGTAACCCCGCCAATAGATGGCTTTCAACATTTAAATCGCTCTTTGGATATTTGTGCAGGAAACTGTACTACAGTACAAATTCCTGGGGGTTACCTTCGACCACAAAATGTCGTGGGAAACGCATACCAATAAAATCATTAACAAAATGCACAACAGGACCAACCTAATCCGAACGCTGACCTTTGGAAAAAATACTCTTAAAGTCCCAATACTCATCGTATATTTAATGCCCCGGTCCGAAGCGCCTACGACTATGTATCTATCATCCTGACAACACTAACAAAAACAAGACTAGAGAAACTGGAACAAGCACCGAATCAAATAATACGTATCATCAATGGGCTGCTTTAAAACTTGGAACCCGGCCTATGACACAATCCAACAACATCGTCCGATTGGACGACTAAAATGGCGGTATAGGTTCAACTTCAAGCGCTCTTGAACTTCGTGGCATAGGTTCAACTTCAAACACTCTTGAACCATACCGCCAAGGGCATAAAAGGGGGGAGTAACGAAGGGGGTAAGACAAAATGGTGAGGAAACGTCTGAGAAACAACGGAAAAACATGAATGTTTAAAATGCTACAGTTTTTCGTTGAGAGTAGAACACCTCGGCGAACTTTACAAAATATAAAGATGAACATGTTAGCAATTTAATCGCCCAATCGGGAAAAAATATCCCAGAGAGGATTCTGTCTATAGACATTTTAATTAGGTGCCCTTGGAGCACTAATAATGAATAAATGTAACAATAATTTAATTAAAAAGTTCATGTCGATAAATGAACTTTGTTTTTATCAAGTACCTATATAACTATGGATAGTTTTAAAGTAAAACTACAAATAAAGCTTAAAGTTAAATCTAAAAACGAAAACGCACTAAACGCGGCGGAAATAAAAACACAAAAACTAAATATTTAATAACTCCAGTTGTATTGATAAAAAAAATGGCAGTGAACTACCAACCACTTCATTTACAAAAGTTAAAATTTTCATCGAAATCAACGATTTGGTCGCCACATCGATTGGTCGACTTCGCGTGGATTGACACAGGAACATCACATTTAGTAGACTAAAATCCCAATCAACAAATATGGCAGTGGTCAACAGAACGGCATTCGGGTTCCTACCATGGCATAACAACAAAAAACGGACAGACCGCAATGTTCCGACTACGTAGCGGCCACAACAAACTAAATCACTTCATCAGCAGACTAGAAGCGGAAACACTTGCTGAATGCCCACACGGATGCCCAGAACAAAAAGACGCGACACACGTACTCCTCTACTGCCAACGATACAATGAAGTGAGGGCCAAGATGGAAGAAAAGCTTCCCCCCCTCCACACGCCATTAGAAGCAACAACACTCCTAGGGCTCAATAATTCAATCCTTAAACACACACGCAAAAATATCAACATATTTCACTTCCTTCCTATTGGAAACCAAACTATTCCTCCCCCCTTTTCTGTCTGAAACAAAATTTAAACTCTCTCCCAAAACAAAAAACGTTTAACGAAGCAAAGGTGTGTAAGAGACGGTCACAACGACCCATAAGCTGTGTAACGAAGGCCTACAAACACATTGACTTAGTATGCCCACATTTTACTCTCTTATGTTTACTCCCTTTTTATTTATTATATCCGTATTATTACTCTTTGTTTTAACTCTTATATACTGTATTCCTTTTATATTTTTTTCTTAAAATATTGCAAGTCGCATCGTAGCGTTCCCTTTTACTTGACTGACTGTTCGTTCGTTCTTTCCCGACGTTCGACGAACTGTACCTATTCGTTTCTTCCGTCGTGTACTCGCCGTAACGCTCGTGCTACGACGGTAAGCCTATCTTTATATTATTCCCATCATGTCTTTGCTCTTGTGTTCATTTCTTGTCGTACTATTTGTGTATTCTCGTCTAGTTCAATAATACACCTTAATCATTGTGGGTACATCGCCTCCGAGTTCCGTTCCTTAAATTTAATTTACTTCATTTCTGGTAATACCATTCTACCTCACACGGGGAAGTATTACAGCTGTAACAAGTGGCAACCAGCCATGGCCAGCGGCATCTACTGCTGAAAGAAAGAAAGAGGGAACTAAGAGCCATTCTTAGTGTGTTTTTAGAAATGACGAACGAAGAAGACGATGAAATCAAAATGATTGTGAATGAATTGTCGCCTAGTTTAGCGTTGTTTTTGGCCATACAGAACCATCGTCTGGGGCCGACTAGTTTTGTTAGGATTACCAATTATAACCAATATACCGTCGAACGGTACACACACGAATTGTTTAAACAGTATTTTAGGATGTCACGAACGGCATTCCAGGTATTATTAATATTTATTGTTGTACATCTCTACATTCATTTAATAATTGTTGAAATGGACATTCAAGAACTTCTACGGCGATTTCTGACATTTCCAGAGGTGACTACGAAAGTAGTGCGATGTGAAACTATATGTAACTATATGGACACTGGGAAACCAAGATTCATTCCGTGCAATTGGGGATAGATTCGGCATGACAAAAGGTAACAAAATGCAAACTTACTTGTTCAAGGAACTGCATGTAAAAAATTTAACGTCCCACAGGTGATGTCCATTTTATATTTCTCACCACTTGCCTGATTATTAAAGCTAATTCGACTAATTTTATTACATGGCCACAGCAGGACCAACTGGGGGATGTTAGTGAGCAATTTTCGCCTCCCTACACAATCGGTGAGTTAATTTACTGTTTTGTTGTCGTTCATTGGACAAACTAGTTTCAAATCTGTTGTGCCTTTCATTCATAGCCGTTGTGGACAGTAGGCCTACTTTAATCAAAAACTATCAGCCACTGAAGCATTTCGCTGCTTACACATGCCGAAAGAAATTTTGTGCAGTTATTTTGCAAGCTATCAGCACGAAAAGTCTCAAATTCACCAGTGTAAGCACGGGCTGGCCGAGTTCCATTCACGATGCCCGTGTGTTTGAGAATAGTGTAAAGGAGTACACGACGTTGTCATGTTGTCTCCAATACGGAAAAGTTTAATTTAATGCGGCGTCCTTACTCACAATGTCTTGTATACTTAGCAAGCATAAAACAACACGCACGAAATAAATAAAAAAGCCGTGTATTATAAACCGATTTGCAACAGGTAACCGTAGAATAATTAAACAAGCTCGTAAATTGAGGGAAGAAGACTCATGACACTTAAAGGTTACCAATGGGTACTAACTTCAAGGCATAGACGTAATAAAGTAAGAGTCAAACAGCTACTTAGTGATTACTTAAAGGGGTACTTATTCTGCGGCTTGCAAGAGTTACGGTAGCGGGCTCGGCGGGAGAGCGGCAGAGGCCTAAGTTGGCACACGGAACAGGCAGAGTAGATCTGACTGACTTTTGGGAGTTTGCGGTGGCTTTTTATATGTTAGTCATCATCCCGTGGGGGACATACGGGACAATGTTAAGGTATAGGCGGACAAAATCGGGCGGTATCGGGCGAATTTGGACGTCACGAAGAGGTATAGGCGGACAAATTCAAGCGGTATCGGGCGAATTTGGACGATTGTTAAAAATAGGCCGGGCAGTTTCGGGCAATTCCCAACAGACAAAAATATATCTATTTTTAGCTACGGCAGGTTAAGGCCGTTTTGGGCGGCTTTGGACAAATCATAAAAGTTTCTATTTATAACGGGCGTGCCGAGGCTTGTTCTCTCCGCTTGTTATATTTTCTAGAAAGTCTAATAACTAGGTCAACTAGTGGGGTATTAAGTTAAGGGGAGTTTAAGAAATAAGGTCTTAGTTTTAATTAAGCAAAAATAAAAGGGGCAAGAAGGGGCTTCGCTTGGCGTTTCGTTACATCGCTCCCCGTCATACTAGATTGCGTCCCGCAATCCAAAAGAAAATTCAGGGACCTGTGGGTCGGCTGCTTCTCGGCTGGTAAACCGCCGTAGGGGGAGGACGTGGGGGCTTACAGCAACATTTCCATATCAAACCACAAAATCCGAGGGCGTAACAAACACGAGCGATCAGTAGGAAAATAGCGATGAGCAGGATGATGAATGAGTAGACTTTAAAATTCTCGAACCAATTGGTAAAGGTTCCGAGACCTGCTTTCTCGGCTGCGGATACGACGATAGCCGATGTCCCTGTAATTTGATTGGGGACAGTCAGGGAATGTTCGTTCATGGAGGCTGTGATATCGGCCATTATATCCATTGGGCTAATGAGGGCTTCCGTATAAGCGGGATTGGTTTGATGTTGATATTCGAAGAAGTTGACGTCTTGATATCGGAAAGCGTCAGTTAAATCACGCTGTGGGATGACGACGGATGCTTCAACCGGTTGCCACGTGTTATTGCGATAGGCGTGAGGTTTGTCGTTAAAATTCACGATACCTCCAGCCCAGTAGCATGGCGTAAAAGCAGTGAGTTCCCAACCGGACCGGCCAATGGTGAAATTGTTAAACCGCGGTTGAGGTCCACAAGTGGTTGTATCCGTCGTGAAATTTACTGTTGTAGGGGTGCATTGTAGGGCTGAGACGATGTTTCCGGTGGCGATCAGTTTGATGCATTGCCGAAGACCCAGCTGTGCGGCTGCCAGCCATCCATTGTATTGGGCAGTTGACACGGCTTGTGCGTGTTTAGCACGTCGTTGGTCACACTGCATGCTCTGGATGACGCGGATAAGTTCATTTTCGTGACGGATGGCGGCGTCCTCCAAATACTGGATTCTTGCGTTTTGTCGGATGTTGATATCTAAAGGGTCATTTCTTTTTGTCACAATATCCTTGATGATGGATGGTACGGTAACTGCGGAAGGTCCCAATGGGTATTTAATGATGAACAAATGGTTGTCTCCAATCACGGTCCAACTGTCTATTTTTTTGTCGCATTTCACGGTTTGGCAGCGTGACGTCAACCGTACGTGAAAGTCCAACTGTTTGGAGTCGTCTTGGAGGATCCAAGTCCCGTTCGTTGAAGATTCGTACCAGAATCCCACGCCTTTCTCTAATTGTCGGATTGCGATATCAGTTGGTTTTCCGTAGGTGTCGATCCAAAATAATGTTAAATGGTTATGGGATAGAGATCCATGGGATACGTTGGTTTTTCCTAGTGGCGTGTTTATCATGTCTCCTTCGTCAATTCGGGAAAGGACGACTTCTTCTAACATACAGTTGACTGTAACCACAGTGGTGGTTCTTAGCCAATAACCGAAGTCCTCCGGTTCTTGGTTAAATATCCATTTGTTTTCTGATTTCATCATTGGGCTCTCGTTGCATCGCCTCGATTGTCTCATTATATCACACTCTACCGCCGTCGTTTCCATGGCGATGCGTTCCGGAACGAATGGTAAAAATTTTTCTTACAAAATTGATCGTGATATGCTTAATTGATTTCCATCTACCACAGATGTATCCCGGGAAATTAAAAGCTGCCTTTTTGTCGGTCATGACTCGATAGTCGACTTTCGTATTCGAATTGCGTGTGGCAGGTTCGCAGGAGCCATCGGAAAATTGGAGGAGTCCGACTCCGCTTGGTTTGTTGCAGTCGCATGTCGTGGTCTGGAATGCATTGGTTGAGGAGAGCAGTAGGAGTAGCGTGACGAGGGTCGGCATTATCTAAGGTAATCATAAAAACACCTTGATTTACTACCGTATTTCCAGGCAGTAAATGTATATTTTTTTTTTTGTTTTGTTTTTGTTTTTTTGTTTGTTTGTTTTTGTTTTTGTTTTGTTTGTTTTGTTTTTTTTGTTTTTTTTTTTTTTTTTTTTATACACTTATAGGGTTTGGAGGGGGATGGACATATATGTGGAGAGCAATGGCATATGGCCGTATATTAGTATTATTATCTATCTGTATCTAAAACATCCTATCTTATATGGGGTAATAAGCATTAGGGGTCGATGGTCGGATAAGGGGAGCTACAGGGGGAAACATGGCCTTGTCGCAGGGGGGCAATGGGGGGGAAGTAAGATGAAGATGGAGAGAGAAGTGAGAGATGGCGAAATGGACTGCCGCAGCGTACGTTTGCATACGCTGTTTGTATCCGGCTTTATTCCCGACATCCTAAATTGTGGGGGAGGGAGGTGGTTGTGGTGGGAGTTCGTTTATTGTGGGGTTTACACGAAGAAAAGCGATTCACTATTGCAGGAGCGTGCAGAGGGGTGAGGAGTGGGGTTGGGCGGGTTATAGTATCGGATGGCTGAAAATGTAGCCTATTGAATCGTATAGCTGTTGGAGCCTTATCCGTTTTTATCGAAAGCATCCTATGGTATGAAGGGGTGGGGAACAGTCTACGTGACAGTCGTGTCACGGAGGGTTATTATGGAAATATGGCAGGTTGATTTTTCGTTTACCGTAGGAGTGGGAAAAAGGAATGCAAGGGGAGTGCTATATGGCTATATGAATAAAAGGGGTGAAAATATCATAGAGGGCGCACCATATGGTTGCCTGGGGCGTTTCCCTGAGATATATGTACGGCAAAAATTTTACGGGGTGGAAGTTGGGTAAAGGCAGAATGAGCAAGGGTGATATAGAGCAAGGAGATGGGGAAAAACGGTAGACGAGCTTAGAGTTAGCGTATCAACTATAATTTTATTGCTAGTTTCATCCGCGTTTATCGGGCGCATCCTATATGATGGCCGATACGGACTCTCGGGAGTTTATGCAGCATTAACAGTGTCTCCCGAAAAACAACCCAGTTATTATTATAAGTATTTATTTATTTATTATTATTGTCACGCGGTAAATTGTCGTCCTTTATACGATTTACTGTACGTGGAAGTTTTCCTTGTTTTCCCTTACTATTCGTAGAAATTCTCCTTGTTTCCCCTTGTTCTTAAACGAGAAAATACATCAACGTGATCCTTACGCTTATTGTTCTCCGAACAGCACAGACGTTCTGGGGTAAGAAGAGGAAGACTCAAGGCGGTTAGACAGAGAGAGTAGGAGGGGGCAGTTTAGTTTTGAGTGTGACTAGTGGTGGAATTGTCGAGTTAAGTCGACAGTGGAAGTGTTTTTGGGAGTCTGTGCTTCTTCGAATAGTGCGAGCCAGCTTTCAAAATTACATTTATTGAGACTGAAAACAGCCTAAGTGATTACGCCCGTTTACAACGTGACATTATTATTCTTATTATTTATTTTTATTTATTTTTTTTGTTGTTGTGTTTTGTTTTTATTTTGTTATTATTTCTTGTGTTTTTTGTTTGGTTTGTTTTGTTTAGTTTTTTTTTGTTTGTTTTATTTGTGTTTTTTGTATTTTTTTGTTGTTTTTTTTTTGTTTTTTTTTTTTTTTTGTTTGTTGTTTTTTTTTTTTTTTGTTTTTGTTTTGTTTGTTTTTTTTGTTTTGTTTTTGTTTTTTTTTTTGGTATTCAATTGACAAGGTTTTTTTTTTATTTATTTATTTAAAAAAGCGAGAAAAACATTTTTTTGTTGTTGTGTTACATAGTTATAACACATACATAGTGTATAAAACAAAAGCTAGCACTAAGGAAAGTAACATAAAGAAGAGCTCCCTGTGGTTTATGCCTGGACGTGTGGGGGCCATGAATAGTCCCGGTGATGGAGTTGCTCTCGGCAGCTGTAGGTCCATCGTGGACATCCGGCTGTAGGAGGCCGGTGGCCACGCTGCTGGGGGGAGGCCGAATGGTGTCCATCTCCGCTCGCTATCTCCACCCGGTTGGGTGAGCCGCCCCACGTAGCGGTCTAGGGCGAAGATGTTCTCCCAGTTGGGAGTTCCATCCGGATGGCTGGTTATGCTCGGCAGAGCGTTCCGGTTCACGAAGTACTCATCCAGAGCATCATCGGAAACGTAATGCCCCTACTCCGCGGAAAGGGAGCGGGTTTCTTGGAGGCTGACGGTCTCGTCGTCCTCCGTGATGGTATCGTCCAGCTCAACGGTGTCGTTGAGCGACGTTTCCATCCTCCAGATGTCCTCGATGAGACTCCAGTCTTCATCCGAGATGATTTGGGGAGTAGACATGTTTGCTGTGTGTTTGTTGGGGAAGGAATGGATGCTTGACGTTCGTTTTCGAGGTCCTTAAATACTCATTTCTCCGCCATTCGTCAGCGTGTTGTAGAGTTAGTGAACTTTCGTTGGAGGATCTTGACCTAGGCTGTTCGGTTGTAAACGGCTAATTGTCCCACGAGTGTCGTCCAATGTGCAGCACTGAACTTTTATGTCCTCTCTTGACCTCGATTTGTTTATTTATTAGGTTTTTAAATTTCGGCGATGAGACGCGTCTTTGGTCTAATTGTTGACCTGGCGCGTAGCCGTGGAAGATTTTTACTTGAAACACATGTTTCGGTGGGCGTGTCACACATGTGTTCGGGAACCATGTCGTCCATTGTTTGCAAGGTTACACTCGGAGGTGTTGAAGTCGCGTCACTTTGAGATTCACTACTTTCCCCTCCCGTGTCTTCCATAATATTGTTTTGTTCCGTCACGTCGTGCTCGTAATCATTTTCACTTTCCTGTTGTTTTTCTGTATTAGTCTGGGTGGCGATGTGTTTCCGGAATCGGTCTCTTGTTTCGACCGATGATTCGATATCCGGTATCGGATCGTCCATCCATAACATAGTTTCGTACAACGGCTTAAGCCTGTTACAATGCACTAGTTGGCAGTTGTATGAATTGTCTGCTATATCCACTGTGCGGTTGGGGTATACTTTCACGACACGATAAGGTCCTCGGAATTTCGAAGTGAACTTCCTGTTGTCGCCTTTTTGAACAACTCTGACGTCTAGTAAGACTCGATCTCCCGGTTTGTAATCGAAGACTTTCGCCCTTTTGTTATATTGTTCTCTTTGTCGTTCCCTGGCTTTTTCATTTTCCTCTCGTGCCCGGTGGAAGCTGTATCGTAGTCTTTCTAGGAGTTTGTCCACATAACCACCTGATGAGGGTACGGCTTCGGGAACTGCCCCCAAAATTTTGTTTATGGGAAAATTGCAATCCCGGCCGTGCATCATGTAGTATGGAGATTCGTTTGTGGACGAATGGAAGGACGCTCGGTATGCAAAACAGATTTCCCCAGCACATCTTCCCAATTATGATGTTGGCCGTCGACGAGTTCTTTTCTTAGCATAGTCGTTAGGGTACGATTAAATCTCTCCGTCTCCCCATTGCTCGCTGGATTGTATGCTGTGGTGAATCTTTGTTCGATGTTTAGTTGCTTGCAGAAGTATTTAAATAACCCGGACGTAAAATTCGGTCCTCTATCTGAGACGATGGCTAGTGGGGGCCCATGGGTCAACACAACGTGTTTATACACGCATTCTGCCGTAGTACGGGCAGTTTGATCAGGTAGGGCGACAGCGATCACGTACTTTGTGAAGTAATCGGTGATGACGCAAATACAGTTGTTTCCATTAGGGGACACGGGTTGGATAGGGCCTAAAAAGTCTATCCCGATTACTTGAAACGGGAATTTTGCTAGCTCATGAGGAAAAAGGAAAGCTCTGAGAGTAGAGTTGGTGTTTGCTATGCAAACTTCGCAAGCGGTACAATATTCTTTTATATCTTTTCTCATCGTGGGCCAGTAGTAATGATTTTTAACTTTTAAATAAGTCCTGAGATATGCCAGATGACCGGAAATGGGTTCGTCGTGCATCTGCTTCAACACTGTTCGGCGTAAGGTAAGGGGTAGAACCACTTGGGGATTTAAAAAATTTCTTCTGCTTTTCGACGTTGGAGTTTCTATTCGGTAGAGTATGCCGTTTGTAACTTGGTAGAGGCTAATTTCCTTTGCCCAGATTGGCATATTTTTTTCGTTTTCTTCCGAAAGAACTCCATCGTTGAGGTATTCCTTTATTGACTGACATAACGGGTCCGCGGCCTAGCTTGCTAAAATGTCCGGGTACGTCTCGTTCGTTCGAATATGGGCTACACGGAGGCGAGACAGACAATCCGCGTTTTGGTGCACACCTGGTCGATATTTAATTTTGTAATTCGTGCCGGCTAGTAAAATAGCCCATCTGCCTAATCTTCCGTTGTTGTCTTTCTGTTCCTCTAACCACTGTAAGGGACGGTGATCGCTGATGACCGTAAATGGTTTATCCAACAAGTAGTGTCGGAAATGTTTAATAGAGAATACGACGGCTAAGGCTTCCTTTTCTACAGTGGCGTACTTCTGCTCGGCTGGTTTTAATTGGCGACTGGCGTATGCGATAGGTTTTTCGACACCGTCTTGTATTTGCGAAAGGACGGAGCCGATTCCATAATCGCAAGCATCGGTGAATAGCAGAAATTCAAGCTCGAAGTTAGGGTACGCAAGTAGTGGGGGGTGATTAGGCAAGTACGGAGTTTTTCGAAAGCAATTTGGTCTTTATCGGTCCAGGTGAAGGGTTTTTTCAATGCGTCTTTGTGTGTCTTTGCGGTTAAAGGTTGCGCAATAGATCCAAAATTTTCGATAAAGCGTCTGTAATACCCAGCTAGGCCTAAGAACGATCGTACTTCTTCCGCTGATGTTGGGACT
The DNA here is from genome assembly GCF_020631705.1 of Daphnia magna. Classification (NCBI taxonomy): domain Eukaryota; kingdom Metazoa; phylum Arthropoda; class Branchiopoda; order Diplostraca; family Daphniidae; genus Daphnia; species Daphnia magna. The sequence goes on along the minus strand of NC_059182.1, from coordinate 11,434,774 downwards.
TTATAAGTGGCAATTTTGTCTATTTTAGCGGGATCAGGGCCGATGCCGTCAGTAGAAATGACATGCCCCAGATAGTTCACTGATTGTTTCATGAATTGACATTTCTTTAATTTTAATTTAAGTCCTGCGCCTTTAATTAGGGAAAAGACTTCTCGTATGTCATTCAGATGGCTCTCGAAGGAATCGGAAAAAATTATTACGTCATCTAAGTAAACTAAAGCTTTTTGTCCTGCTACATCCCTAAGTATATGGTTCATTAAACGCTGAAAAGTCGCGGGTGCGTTACATAGACCAAAAGGCATCCTAACAAATTCGTATAGATTATTTTCTACAATAAAAGCAGTTTTTTCTTTAGAGGATTCCTCTAGTTCGATCTGCCAGTATCCTGATGCCAGATCTAAGGTCGTAAAGAATTTTTTTCCATACAGCCTATCGAGGGTGCCGTCGATTCTCGGAAGTGGATAAGAGTCTTTTTTTGTTAAATTATTTAATTTTCTATAGTCAATGCAAAAACGCAATTCCCCCGATTTTTTTACAACTAAAATTACTGGAGCTGCCCATGGGGACGTCGAATGTCGTATTACGTTTGCTTGCAGCATTTCTTTTATCTGTTTTTCTAATTCTTCTCTTTGGCCTTGGCCTGTGCGATAGGGTCGAAGTCGAATAGGTCCTTTTCCTTCCGTATCAATAAAATGTTTTATTAATCCTGTACTCCCTAAACCAGAGTCTTTTGTCGCGAATAAATCAGTAAATTCGGTTAGAAGCGCAGCTAACGGTTTTTTATATTGTGGGTCAACATCCACATCTGTTTCAGGAACACACCCTTCAGTGGAAACGGTCTCCCGAGAAGCAGAGTCTTGACCTGATGATACTTTGCCTATCAGTTGACAAGAAAATTCTACCTCACCCAGGGGACTATCTCTCGGTAGAGTGTGTGACATATTGGAATTGTTTTCTACAACAATCTGATATTTTCTGTTTTCGTTCGTAGCGTTTACGAAATTGCCTATGTATATTCCCTCTGGTAAATCCATACTCTGGGAAAATAAAAAGAGAGAGCTAGTGCCTAATTTATCACCCTGCTCTTTTAATGTGGCCTCTACAACTTGAGAAGATCTAGGAGCAATTAAAACCTTCCTAACTAGAGTCATGGCTACGTTGACCGTTGACTCTTGGCTCGTCGGTAATAACCCATCTTGTTTAACTTCCTGATTACCTTCCAGTTTGTCGCGGGCAAGGAATATAGTTTTAGAGCGGCCATCAAAAATAAACTCGTGTTTGTCTGCGGCGTCCAGACCCAATATACATGATTCTGATATATACACCAATGAACGGGTTCCGACAACCAGTCGGCAACACTTTCGGCAGGCCTAACGAAAATAACTCAGGTCAGCAACCTTTCCAACGAAATAGGGCAACGCAAAATAAACTCGTGTTTGTCTGCGGCGTCCAGACCCAATATACATGATTCTGATATATACACCAATGAACGGGTTCCGACAACCAGTCGGCAACACTTTCGGCAGGCCTAACGAAAATAACTCAGGTCAGCAACCTTTCCAACGAAATAGGGCAACGCAAAATGCCGCTGGCTGCTCAAACTGCGGCCTTACCAACCACAGCATCGAAAGTTGCTTTCGATGCTATTGGTTGTCGGAACCCGTTCAATATACATGATTCTGATATACCGTTCGTGACGATAAATTCTTGGTCTAGTAAATTGGCTCCGTAAACAACTGGTAGGGAAACTAACCCTAACGTGAACAATTTTTTGTTGTGCACATCGTATAGTTCTACGTCGGACTCGGAGCAATTCACTTGCTCTTCCAACGCTATCCGATTAAAAATATCTATATGTAAAAGGCTCCGCGCTGCACCCGTATCGAATAATGCTTTAAACGGAATATCGTGAATTTTCACAGAAAGTCGAGGGGCTGCTGATTTACTAAAAGCTGTAATTTTTGCGACTGATGGTATGGTTTTTGGGTTTAATGACCTATTCTCCGTTAACCCCATTTTACGGCTGGCCTTTATTCGTTTCCCTGGTTCGGTGAAGCGTCAGTTTCGTTAGGCTTAATTAAGTTTTTCTTCTCGGGGCAAAATTTCGCTACGTGGCCTACTTGTTGACAAAAGTAACAGGTAGGTGGCGTCTCTGGTGTCGATTGCGGTTTTATAAATCGAAAGCAACTTTCGATGCTGTGGTTGGTAAGGCCGCAGTTTGAGCAGCCAGCGGCATTTTGCGTTGCCCTATTTCGTTGGAAAGGTTGCTGACCTGAGTTATTTTCGTTAGGCCTGCCGAAAGTGTTGCCGACTGGTTGTCGGAACCCGTTCATTGGGCCTTGGCGGTTGAAACTGTTTTGGGGGCGTGGTTTGAGAAATTTCCGTGTCTTGATTGGTTCGGGGGATAGCTGAAGTTATTTCTGGGGGTTGACGTATCTCATTTGTTTGGCGAATGCTAGCCTGCATGATGCTGCCGAGGTTTGTTATGACGTCCGTTAAACGGTCAATTTTTCCGCTCAAGTCGGGCGATGTGCTTGTTTCTTGTAGAGCAGGTTCAGTGGTGGCTAATTTCAGGCAGGATGCGATTGAGTTTATGTGTTCACTTTGTTTTTCGATTGCTTGTAGGATAGCTGTTTCGTTTTGAGTGCTAGCTACCGCGTTAACAAATATCCTTTTGTCTTTTTCTATCGTATCCGATTGGACGCGCTTTGCGTACTTCTGTGTGATAGATACAAGTTCTTCGAATGTTGATACTGATTTGTGTCTTACGATGTTTTGAAGTTCTGGTTCCAGTCCTTGCAAAAATTTTTGTCGAAGTAATCTTAGTTGCGTGGTTTTTTCTTCGGGTGTTTCCTGGTTGTTGGAGGGATAGGCACGTGTGTATAGCGTTTTAAGTCTGTAGGCATAATTTAAAATATTTTCTTTTGGCTTCCGTTGTATCTCGTCGAATTGGTTTTGATAAAAATCAATGTCTTCGGATCCATGGTAGTTTTCTTGGAAGAGTTTCTTGATATCTTCGTATTCGTAAGTATCGCTGGATTCCAAGATGTTTTGTAGTAAGTCGTATGCTTCGCCCGACATTTTAGTTGATAGCATACTGATTATTTCTGCATTGTCCCAGTTTGACATGGCTACGACGTTATCGAAAAGCTTAATCCAACGATCGAAGCGAACAGCGGGGCTGCCTGAGAAATTTTGCAGTTGATTCAGCATGGTGATGGCTTCCCTGCCCTTACGGTGGTCATTTTTCCGGTAATAATTTGGGGGTGATGCCATTTCTTGGTTTTTTGTGATGTTTATGTTGTTGATTCCTTTTTCGTTAAATAAACACTCTTGGTCTTCGCTTTTCTTTTCGTCCCGTGTGACGTCAGTGGGTGAGTAATTTGTGCAGTTTACCCGAGCTTTTTGTGTGTGCTGTTCTCGGGAGTTTGATAGCTCGCTTCTTTCGGGTAAGGCGTATATGCCTCGGTTTGTTTTAGAGTGTCAGCTCGGTTTGTATCAAACCAGAGACGGTGAGGATTTTGTGTCTTTTGTGGGGGGTAATAAACTGGTCCGTACGTATTTGGAAAATGAGGGATCGGATTCTGATCTTCAAGGGTGATGGCAGGGGTGTAACGTGGTTGAGGTCGAACAGGGGTTTGATCAGTTGACTGAATTTTGTACAAAATAGCGTGATCCCGATCCGGTGTTTTGTGTTCAGTGTTATTGCTAGGGTTTCGAGTGGCTGGATGAGAGAGTAGGTTCCTTGTCGTGTCGTGTGTTTGGTACTCGCTTCTTTCCGGAGCGCTGTGGTGTAAATCTGCGCTACGACCGCGAATTGGCCCGTTATTTTCACAAAGTGGAGAATGGATCTTATTTCGTTGACTGCAGCGGTCACAAATGCACACAAAAGGGCTGTCAGCTCGCTCGCTTCGTGCTGCCAGAGTTGTAGAGCTTTCGTGAATTTCTTCCTTTCCACGAGTTTGGTTAAGTTGTGCAATAGTTCTGAAAAGTGGGGCTGGAGTGGAAAGTGGGAATGATGGTCGCACGTCTCTAGATATGCACGCTGAATGGCCTGTCGGAGGGGATGGATTTGCTGTTTGGATGGGGGTGCTCTCTAGCTCCGTTGTTATCCAATCGATTATTGCACTGGCTTGTGGATACGCTGGGCGTATGTGTTTCAGCTCTTGCCGGAGTAGATGGGCGTACTGTTTGTGCAATGTCGCAATCCTCGTCGTGGTGTTCCACTTTTCCATGCGTGGAAATTGTTCTTAAAGGGTATTCTATGATATCGGGGCTTATTTCGTCTCCGCCGATAGCGTTGCTGTGTTGGCTTAGGGCTGTCAGGATGTGTTCGATTTCGATGTAGGGCGTGAAAGGTAGGGGATTATTGATGGCGTTTGTGGTGGAGTTGAGCGTGTTAGGTGTAATGTTTCCTTGGGGAGTACTGGTATTTGGTGGTGGAATATGGAGATGCCCTGTGAGACGGTCGACTAATTCGAAAAATGAGTTGCTAGTGGGCGGGGGAAGGTCTGAAGTGTTTGGAATTATGGTCGAGAGTGCTTCTTCGATAGTCTGGTTGTCTACACGATCTTGGTGAAATGTGGTGGCCTCGTTATTTATTACACAGATATTTTGTATTGGCTGGTCAGTGTTAGTTTCGTCGGATGGGGTGTTATTTGTTAGGACCTTGCTGTTTGCTGGGTCCGTTTTTTCACTTACTGAATTGATAGTGGGCGTTGTGTTTGCACTATGTGATTCAGGGATGACAGTAATTTGCGGGGCTTGGGAAATAAGGCTTAATTGCGTAGTTATGGTTTCTGTTTTAATACTGCCTTCGTTGGAGCTTTCGGTACTTATTGATAAATTGGTTAGATTTGTCACTTTTTTGGGTGTAAAGAAATTTGCAATCCTGGTTATAAGTGACGGATTTACGTTGTCAGTGTTTTGGATGCGTATCTTCTTAGATCGTAAAATAGCCTCAGGATTATCTACTTGCTCTAAAGGTACGTAATTTAGCGTTGAACGAGTAGGTCTCTTATGGGAAGGAGGGAAATTGTGAGGAGTGTACGTATTAGGCTGAGTCAGATCAGCCGTGAAAGGTGGAATTTCAGAGAGTTCAACGGGAGCGTTATCAGTTTTATTAGATTTTTGGAAGAAGGTACGTCCAGTTTTAGGCTTAGCACCCGTATACAGCGACATTGTAAGTGAGTTCGAAAACCGCTGCCACCAGATGTAAAGGAGTACACGACGTTGTCATGTTGTCTCCAATACGGAAAAGTTTAATTTAATGCGGCGTCCTTACTCACAATGTCTTGTATACTTAGCAAGCATAAAACAACACGCACGAAATAAATAAAAAAGCCGTGTATTATAAACCGATTTGCAACAGGTAACCGTAGAATAATTAAACAAGCTCGTAAATTGAGGGAAGAAGACTCATGACACTTAAAGGTTACCAATGGGTACTAACTTCAAGGCATAGACGTAATAAAGTAAGAGTCAAACAGCTACTTAGTGATTACTTAAAGGGGTACTTATTCTGCGGCTTGCAAGAGTTACGGTAGCGGGCTCGGCGGGAGCGGCAGAGGCCTAAGTTGGCACACGGAACAGGCAGAGTAGATCTGACTGACTTTTGGGAGTTTGCGGTGGCTTTTTATATGTTAGTCATCATCCCGTGGGGGACATACGGGACAATGTTAAGGTATAGGCGGACAAAATCGGGCGGTATCGGGCGAATTTGGACGTCACGAAGAGGTATAGGCGGACAAATTCAAGCGGTATCGGGCGAATTTGGACGATTGTTAAAAATAGGCCGGGCAGTTTCGGGCAATTCCCAACAGACAAAAATATATCTATTTTTAGCTACGGCAGGTTAAGGCCGTTTTGGGCGGCTTTGGACAAATCATAAAAGTTTCTATTTATAACGGGCGTGCCGAGGCTTGTTCTCTCCGCTTGTTATATTTTCTAGAAAGTCTAATAACTAGGTCAACTAGTGGGGTATTAAGTTAAGGGGAGTTTAAGAAATAAGGTCTTAGTTTTAATTAAGCAAAAATAAAAGGGGCAAGAAGGGGCTTCGCTTGGCGTTTCGTTACAATAGTGCATTAGGACGAAAACTACCGCAAATACTTAGGGGTATTAGTATTATCGCACTACATTCTTTTATTACTAAGTGTTACATATCATTCTAGGAACTGGTTATCATTTATTGGGAGATCAGGCTTATCCGCTTTCTGATTACCTCATGAAATCATACCCAAGAACGAGGTTAACCAAGGTAAGTACAAATATGTATTCTTCTACCATTGTTTGGTATCTGTACAACCTCCCAATGTTGTTATGTACTTTGATTAGACGCGTCGCAGGTTCAACCGCACTTTGAATAGTGACCGGGCATGCATAGAAGGCGCATTTGCGTTATTTAAAAATAAATGGCGGAGACTAAAATTTTTATACATGTTACGGCTTGATCTCATTCCCAGCGTTATCATAACTTCTTGCTGTCTCCACAACTTCGTCATCGAAATAGATGGGATCGACCAGAGGATTTTGCAAGGCGCAGAAGCTGATGAAAACGAAGAATATTTCTATGAAGACAACAACAATAAGTTGAATAAAAAACAAAATGTGACGCGTAGAAGCTGGAATTCTGAAAAAATATATCGATGACTAAAGAATTTCTTTTCATAGTTTTTTTCAGTTCGGCACTAGGAATCATAGAAAAAAAGGCATTTATTTTTTTGAAACGAAAATTCATAAATTTTTCTTGCAGTGAACAACTGAAAAATTAATCCTGATATCATTCCTACTTCGGAATTGCTTTAAATTAAAATGATAGGGAAAAGAGCGCATTACTTTTCCTCTGCGTTCTACAATAGCCGTTCTACGGCCTTTGCCAGGCGGCCATATACGACAAGTTTTTCTTTTTAAGTGGCAACTAGGGTCTTTAGAGATTCACCTCCATTTCGTTCTGCATCTAAAAGCAGCTGCTTCCAGTCCGACTGAGGACAGGAATCTACTAAGTTTGTTTTCTGGGCGGCTGATGTGGTTCCCTAAACATGAACGAATAAAATAACGGTTTAATAACCAAAAGAGTTTCATACATACCTTGGCTTCTCGTACTTCGCCATCGACAACCTCTGCTACATGTTCAAGGGTGACAACAGGATTGTTTTTTAAATAACGCATCCATTTGTTCCATGAATGGCCATCCAGCTATGCATTGAGAGGACTTCTTATGCAACGGGGAAGTCAGTTTGTGGTAGAGCTGGTTAAGGTTGCGCCACTTTGCACTGCAATATGCTTCAGAACGGTTGGATATGCCATTATTTTTCAATTTTGCAGCCATCTGTAATACACAAAAATTTATTAGAAAACGGTGTGATAATGAAAATAATGATGGAATACATTGTAGATTTCAAAACCATATCTTACCTTTTTCCAAAGGGCTGTTTTTTCACATCTGGCAGGGAAAACTGAGGTAACATATTCTCCGTGATGTCTAGCAGCGTAAAAGTCTCCTCTTGGTTCCATTTCCGACCGTCGACGATGTCATCTTCTGACTCCCTTTCAACAGGACCAGAAATCGATGATATTGGTGTTGCTTTCTTTAAAGGGGGCAAGACTGTGGTGGGCATTTTCGGCACCTCGTTTAGGTCGTTGAGGTGGTAAATTTGGTCAGAATCGGGATCCACATCGTTCCCATAAAATCTTGAATAGTCAGGTAGAGCAGCAGACTGCCGAGCCATTTGTGTAAGAGGAGCAACATGTCTCTTTTTTCGTCCTTGGGTTAAATGGTGGACCCTTTCCACTACATCATTATCTTTATTTTCTGCTAGTTGAAACGAAGAAAAATCAATATACCTAAAACTGACTTAACATGAAGAGTATGTATAATACCTCGAGGAACGTTACTGGTGGGACACTTCTGCTGAGATCCTGGCCAATTTTTGGTGGGATCAATGCCTTCAAGAAGCATGAAACGAAGTTTTTCCTGGACGCCTTCAACAAATTCATCAATATATAATTGATCTAATAGTCAGAAAAAAATCGGTTACCTTTTAGTGGTCCTAAATAACGTGAAACATAGAGAAACTTGTACTTACTCGTGTTCAGATTGTCCATCATGGTAGTTGTCAGATACAGTTCAATGTCCCCTTCCGAAAAATTAAATATATAAAATGTTCCGTTACGCCACACTCAATTCTATTTTCTCTATCCATTTTGTAACGATCCGCCGACCAAATTAAAATTCAAACGGTGAAATTTAACGCGTTGCTTTATTGCCCTGTTTTGACCCCAAATTTGTTGCCCCGAATGAACCACTTTCTACTTTTATTACTCTAACGGTAAAGTCAGCCTTCTTCCGCCGACCTTATATTTTTGAACACGCCTGACCTCGTTTGACTTTAAATTCGACTCTCTGTGTTACCGTATAAAAGACGGACAAACTTCACCAGCAGTAAGTCGGGTCACCAGTCAACCAGCGAGGCAGTCAGTGAGTCAGTCTTCTCCCGATTCCTCCCTCCGTCTGCTACCTTTTCCCTTTAGTTTTTGCTGCTGTAATGTAATTGGTGTCTAATCTAAATAAACATCATCACCCCAATTGTTTCAATTTTAAACTACACGTTTTTCCTAAGGCACAAGCACTACACACCACGTGCTATCTTCCTTCTAGTA